>NC_091203.1:17995415-18147915 GCF_040958095.1 Procambarus clarkii | reverse complement strand
AACCTAACCTAATTTGTGGGGTGGTTCAAATAGCCTCGGCTATCACCTCATTTTGTCCGGTCGTGATGGTCAAGTGGATTAAGGCGTCTTGTACATACCAGTTGCGTTGCTTCTGGGAGTATGGGTTCGAGTCACTTCTGGGGTGTGAGTTTTCAGTTGCATATTGTCCTGGGGACCATTCAGGCTTGTTCGCATTTGTGTTCCTCACGTGTGCCCCAAAGAATGAGGTGATTTGGTAAAATGCTATGCCCAAGATAACTATCCGAGTGCCGGCGGTGGGGTGGTTCAAATAGCCTCGGCTATCACCTCATTTTGTCCGGTCGTGATGGTCAAGTGGATTAAGGCGTCTTGTACATACCAGTTGCGTTGCTTCTGGGAGTATGGGTTCGAGTCACTTCTGGGGTGTGAGTTTTCAGTTATATATATATATATATATATATATATATATATATATATATATATATATATATATATATATATATATATATATATATATATATATATATATGCAAACAAGCCTGAATGGTCCCCAGGACTATATACAACTGAAAACTCACACCCCAGAAGTGACTCGAACCCATACTGCCAGGAGCAACCCAACTGGTATGTACAGGGACGCCTTAATCCCACGACCGGACATAAGGAAGTGATAGCCGAAGCTATTTGAACCACTTCCCCGCCGGCACTCGGATGGTAATTTTGGGCATAGCATTTTATCAAATCACCTCATTCTTTGGGGCACACGTGAGGAACACAATTGCAAACTAGCCTAATGGTCCTCAGGACTATATACAACTGAAAACTCACACCCCAGAAGTGACTCGAACCCATACTGCCAGGAGCAACGCAACTGGTATGTACAGGGACGCCTTAATCCGCTTGACCATAATGACCGGACATAAGGAAGTGATAGCCGAAGCTATTTGAACCACTTCCCCACGGGCACTCGGATGGTAATCTTGGGCATAGCATTTTATCAAATCACCTCATTCTTTGGGGCACACGTGAGGAACACAAATGCAAACAAGCCTGAATGGTCCCCAGGACCATTCTGGGGACATAGGGTAAGGCAGGTCCTAGTCAACAACGGCTTCTCCAATGGTTTCGTCGAAGACACCATAAGAAGGAAAGTGAAACGCCATGCAACCTCTGAAGAGACAACTAACACAACACCTATACCCCCTATTAGACTATTTTACAGGAACTTCTTTTCCACAGCTCATAAAACGGAGGAAAGGGTCCTGAAAGATATTGTTAATAGAAACGTTATCCCTACAGACAAAAATCAGAGGATACAACTGACGATTTACTATAAAACCAGAAATACGGCCAGCCTACTCATGAGAAACTCTCCAGACACAAAGCAGAACGCTTTAAAAGAGACCAACGTCGTGTATGCCTTCAAATGCCCTCTTGGGGACTGTAAGCTCCAAAAAACCCAGTATATAGGCAAGACAACAACATCTCTTTCTAGGCGTTTAACGATGCATAAGCAACAGGGCTCCATTAAGGAACATATAATCTCTTCCCACAACCAAACCATCACCAGAGAAATCCTAGTAAACAACACAGAAATCATCGATAGATACAGCGATAGCAGGCGGCTTGACGTTTGCGAGGCACTATACATCAAGAAGTCAACACCAGCAATCAACAGACAATTAATGCACAACTATATTCTACCCACCTCAAGACTCCGCTCCAATTTAGAAGCATCAAGAAATATGGACCAATAGGCTTTCTACAATCACTTCTATTCAATACCCATTGTTTCGTGTTCTGTCTTGTGTTGATGAAATTAATACCTTATTAAATACCACCTCACCCCATCCACCTCACTCATATATATATATATATATATATATATATATATATATATATATATATATATATATATATATATATATATATATATATATATATATATATGTTTCATTGAATATGACCGCATATTCTGTATTTATTATTTTCTGGTTTAGGGCTTCTATCCCTCTAACTATTTTCTTAGCATCAGGGCTTAATTGCTAAGAAAATAGTTAGAGGGATAGAAGCCCTAAACCAGAAAATAATAAATACAGAATATGCCGGTCATATTCAATGAAACATGTTTGAAAGAAAACCTGCTGCCAGTATACACCAATATATATATATATATATATATATATATATATATATATATATATATATATATATATATATATATATATATATATATATATATATATATATATATATATATATATAAAGTTGAGTTTGTGTGAGTTTTCAGTTATATATATATATATATATATATATATATATATATATATATATATATATATATATATATATATATATATATATATATATATATATATATATATAACTTTTTAAACACTCAACCCACCAGGGGACTCGAACCCTGACCAACAAAGTGGCAGGTACACACTGTATCCACTGCACCATACCTCAAAGCCATAAGAGAGGTAGCAATTCTGGGGTATTTAACCAACAGAACTCCAATCGTCTCCCAGGCAATGAGATAGTGAGGGACCTCTGGTGCTCCTTTAATCGAGCCCTGTTATGTGGGAGAACACAGTGTTAATGCTTAATGCACAGACTTGCATGTTACGGTGGAAGGATGACGGCCACGAGGAAACACAACATTTAAGAGTATGTTGCTTCTTACTAGTAACAGACAACCAAGAAGACTGCCAACGGGTAAGGACTGAGGAATGGAAAACCGGGTAAAAGTCGGAATACGGAATGCCTTTACGAGAGATGGGACAAGAGCGGACAGCTTCCTTGGTGGCAGCATCCGCATGCTCATTTAAAGACACACCAATATGGCTGGGAACCCAACAAAACTCAACTGACTTAAATATACTGTGAACAAGAAACAGTCAATGCTGGATCTCGACAACTACTGGATGAACCGGGTTAAAGGACCCGAGAGCCATGAGGGCACTATGAGAGTCAACAACAACTACAAAGGAAGACTGACAACGAGAAAGCAGGAGACGAAGAGCATAGAGAATAGCATAAAGCTCCGCTGTAAAGATGCTAGTCTCCGGAGGTAAGCGACACATAAGTGAGATCAGGAAAAACTACAGAGTAGCCGAACCCGTCCTCGCAAATTTAATAAGTCAATATTGACTTATTAAATTTGCGAGGACGGGTTGAGTAGCCAACACCGTCCGCAGACTTAGACCCATCGGTGAAGACAGAAACGGAGCGGGAGCGAGAAGAAAAGTGCTCAAGGAAAAGGCGTTTTAGAACCGTAGGAGGGGTAAAAGCTTTAGTGATACGGGTCAAGGAAGTACAAAACCGCGGAAGAGGGACTCTCCACGGGGGCAAAGAAGGAACAACATGAGGAGAAACATTAGAAATACAAACGGAAAGAGAATCCTGGAGGCGAGATAACCGGACAGAAAGAGGGAGCTGGTGAAGAGGAACAGGAACCGCAGAAGGGGTAAAAGTTAAAGCACGACAGAGGCGAGAGGAAGGATGTTGTAAGGACCGCGCAAGATAGCGAAGACAGTAGCGATCACGGCAGTCCTGGAGAGACAGGAAGCCAGTGTCAACATACAAGCTAAGGACGGGAGTCGAACGAAAGGCACCAGAGCTGAGGCGCAACCCAGCATGGTGCAAAGCATCAAGACGGCGAAGAGTACAAGGAGAAGCAGACGAGTCAGCAGGGCAACCATAATCGAGCTTAGACAGGACAAGAGAGGAATGTAAAGCAAGGAGATGTGCGCCTATCTGCTCCCCAAGAAGTATGGGACAAGACCCGAAGGAGGGTAAGGGCCTTAGAGCACTCAACACGAAGGTAAGAGATATGGGGAGACCAAGACAAACGAGTGTCAAGGAATAACTCTAAAAGCTTTGCGGAATCTTTGTATTCAAGGGGATGACCATAAAGTGACAAAGAGGGACGAAGAACAACCCGTTTCCGCGTAAAAGTCATGGCACAAGTCTTAGAAGTAGAGATCTTGAAGCCATGACCGGTGGCCCAAGACGACACGGCATCAATTGCAAGTTGAAGCCGGCGCTGAAGGAGAGGCGAATCATCACCCTGACAGCAAAGGGTAAGATCATCGACATAGAGAGCGGAGAAGACACCAGAAGGAAGAGAAGAAAGAAGACCATTGAGGGCAACCAGAAAAAAGAGTAGTGCTCAGAACACTACCCTGGGGCACACCTTCGTATTGCTGAAAAGAGGCAGAGAGCGCGGTACCAAGGCGCACCCGAAAGGAACGACGGGAGAGGAAGCTGCGGAGAAAGAGAGGGAGATGACCAGGAAGGCCAAAAAAATGAAGTTGAGATAGAATATGATATCTCCAAGTGGTGTCGTAAGCCTTTTCCAGGTCAAAAAGGACGGCAACAACGGAGGTCTTCGCAGCAAAAGCAGTACGAATATAGACCTCCAAGTTCACCAGGACATCTGTCGTGCTGCGGCACTTGCGGAAACCAAATTAAGAAGGGGAGAGAAGGTGATGATGTTCCAGGAACCACATCAGACGAACGTTAACCATACGTTCAAAGAGTTTGCAGACACAACTTGTGAGAGCAATAGGGCGAAAGTCCTTAGGGGAAGTACCCAGAGACCCCGGTTTGCGAACAGGGAGGACAACGGCATCGAGCCAGTCCTCAGGGACTGACGACGACTCCCAGATCCGATTATACAGGCTCAGTAAATACTGAGACGTACACGGAGGGAGATGGCGAAGCATCTCATAATGAATACCATCGGAGCCCGCCGCCGTAGAACCGCAGAGAGCCAGGGCAGAACGAAGTTCAGAGAGAGAGAAGGGATCATTATAGGGAAGTTAAAAACGAGTGCAGAAATCTAAAGGACGAGACTCAAGGACAGGTTTACGAAGAAGAAAAGATTGGGGAAGATGAAGACCAGAGCTAACAGAAGAAAAGTGGGAACCCAGTACGGAAGCGACCTGCAACGGGTCCGCCACAAGAGTATCATGGAGGTGAAGGACCGGTGAAACATCGGGAACGAATTTACCGGCTATCTTGCGGATACCCTTCCAGATCTGGGCCAGAGGAGTTTCGGACGTAATTGTTGAGACATAAGATGCCCAACATTCACGTTTAGCCGTACAGATTGCCCTACGGGCCACCGCACTCGCTTTCCGAAAGAAAAGAAAAGAATCGGTCGTCTGCCTACGGCGGTGCCTCTTCCAGGCTGCACACTTACAGCGGACAGCCCGAGCACAGTCCGCATTCCACCAGGGGACGCACTTCCGTGGACCCCGGGAGGAAGAGCAAGGGATAGAGCGGAGGGCAGCGTTGAAGACAGTGTCATGAAAAAGGAGGAGAGCGCGAGAGAGAGAGGCAGAAGGGAGAGGTCAGAGAGAGTAGCAGTGAGGGAAAATAGGGTCCAGTCAGCCTTAGCAAACTGCCACCTAGGGAAAGAGAGGGAAGGGCGAAAAGAGAAAAAGGAAACAAGGATGGAGAAATGATCACTTCCATGGAGGTCATCAAGAACCTGCCACGTGAAATCTAAGTAAAGAGAAGAAGAGCAGAGAGAAAGATCAAGACAAGAAAGGGTGCGAGTCCGAGAGTCCAAATGAGTGGGCTCACCACAATTCAGAAGAGACAGGGAAGAAGAGAGGAGAAACGGCTCAAGGAGGCGACCCCGGGTATTCGTCAGAACGTCACCCCAAAGAGAATGACAACAATTGAAGTCACCCAGCAGGAGCACAGGCTCCGGCAAGGAGTCTAGAAGGTGTTTCAAATCAGAAAGAGAGCAGGGACACTCGGGGGGAGATATATGGAACAAACTGTGTACCATTTCCCCACAAAGATACGATCAGCAGAACAATGGAGAGGCGAAGGAAAAAGTAAAGGAACAAAGGGAACATCAGCACGAATCAAGAGAGCCGAAGAATTATTAGCCCCAGCAATGGCTGGGGGGGGGGGGGGAAGAGAGAGAAAGGAATAGCCATGAAAACGACCAGGACGAGCACCAAGCATTGGCTCCTGGAGACAGACACAAAGGGGCGAAAACCGCAAAATCAGAAGTTGGAGTTCGAGGAAATTGGCGTAATAACCTCGAACGTTCAATTGAAGAATGGACAACGACGAGAATAGAAAGGACAAAAACAGAGAACAAGGAAGAAACAAAGACGAAAGAGCAACAGAGCACGTTAAAGAATATCAGGGTCGGGATCAGGGTCAGCAAAGTCAGGGTTAGGGGGCATGGGTAAACTGAGCAAAGACGGAGGGAACGAAACGGGAGAACAGATCAGAGGTGGGCGGGCAGGGTCCGGATGAGGAGGAGGAAGAGGAGGAGACAACGGAGAGGAGCAGTCAAGGACAGCAGCAGGAAGAGGGGGAGTAGAAAGAGGGGAGCGCACCCCAGCAAGAGCAGCAACCGAAAGGGAAGCAGGGGCCAAAGAAACCTCCATAGCAGGAACAGGGGGCGCAAGCACTGAAACGGGAGGGGAAGGAGCAACAGAGCCAGGAGGAGGAGCTGAGGAAGAAAGCGAAGCCTTCTTACCCGCCGGGGAAGAGGAAGGAGAGGAGCCAGGCTTACGCTTTTGACTTAAAGAGACCGGTGTCCCAGCAACTACGTACCGGGCAACGGATTCCAGTGTCTCAACAGGAGAAGCCGGACGAGAGCACACACGACGGCCGTTAGGAGAGCGATGGACATCCGCCCGCACCGACAGGCGGTGGAGAGAGCCGATAGATGGAGGAAGAGGATGGGAAGGAGGATCGGAGGGGGACGAGGAAGAAGACACAGAAGACACGACAGACCGGGTAGAAGGAAGGGGAACCCCAGACAGAGGACCAGGAGGAGGACCCTTTGAGAGAGAACCCAAAGGAACAGAGGAGGGGGCAGTGGGCGCATCAGGGTCCAAGGCCCGGAAACGGTTGTGAGTCTGAGGAAGGCGGGAAGGACGAGGAGAGGAAGAGCGCAACACGCGAGCATAAGAGATATTAGCAGAAGGCGGGAGCCGGCGGACCTGGCGCCTCGCCTCAGGAAAAGATAAACGCTCCCGGTGCTTCAAGTTGTGGACGGCTGCCTCAAGCTTGTAATGGACACACACATGGGAGAAGGTAGGATGGGCCTCACCGCAGTTGAGGCAACGAGCCTGGGGAGAAGTGCACTCCGACTTAGAGTGACCTTCGCCACCACACAAAGGACAGAGAGAGACAGTCCCGGAGCAGCGGAGGGCACCATGCCCAAACCTCCAGCACTTGTTGCAGAGCCGAGGAGAAGGAATGTACTCCTGGACAGAGCACCTGGCACCAGCAAGAATGACAGAGGGTGGAAGGGTCCTACCATCAAAGGTAATCTTCACAACCCGGAGGGGTTGACACCGACTACCACGAGGGGGACGAGTAAACGTATCCACCTGGAGAAGAGAATGGCCCTGGGCAGCGAGGATATGTCGAATATCGTCGTGGCAGTCGCGCAGGTCCCGAACACCGGTCGCAACATTGGGCGGGAGCAAAATAGTGCCAACACTGGCATTCAACTGAGCGTTCTTCGAGACCCGAACGGGGGTCTCGCCAAGGCAGGATAAGGCAGCCGAGCGGGAAGCAGCATCCTGAGAAGGAGCAGCAACGACACGTGTACCGAGACGAGTGGGGTTGAAAGTAATGGAGGCATCCACGGAATCAACGAGATGTCGATGGAGGGAGAAATCGTCAGGAGGCGCAGAATCAAGAGGGAGGAGATCAAAATATTTGGCCCACGAAGCGGGACCAAACAAGGCTTGATAGGTAGCAGAACTGGAAGGAATCGAGCGAGGGCGGCCGTGACGAGGAGGGCGGTGAGAACCCCCAGAGAGGGGTTAAAAGACGCAGTAGTTACAACTAGAGAAGGAGCCGCGCCAGGGGACGAGGTAGTCACCACTGGGGGCTTGGGGCTCGACCCAACCACAGAGGAGGGAGGGGAGCCAGGGGAAGGAGTCAGAGAGGCCAAAGGAGGAGCAAGGTCGGGGCCCAATGCAGCGGAGGCTACAGAGCCCGGTCTTCCAATACGGACCGACTCGGGGGCTTGGTCGTCCACCCCACGAGCCTGAGAAGGTAAACCAGAAGCCGAAACAGGGGTTATCTTGACGAAAAGAAGAATTCATTCACGAATGTGCCCCCACACCCTTCATGGAGCCACAATTAGAGGCAGGACACCCAACAAGAAGCTATCGCCGATCTTGCCGGGGCCTCCTAGGGGTGCGTCGTGAGTATACGCCCCACAAACGCCACCTTAAGAAACCGACAGTCCGTCGAGATCGGGTTCAGTGACGAAAGGGGGATTGACAATAAAAGGTTCCCCTCGCTCTCGACGTCAGGTACTACAGTTCTACGGGTGCAAGAGTATGCCTCAAGCACCCGGGCGTCAAAATAGAAGAAGTCCAAATTAAGATCAAAAACAAGCAAAAGGTCGGCAGGAAACGGCAAGCAGATAGGAGAAGAGGGAGAAAAACGAAACAGAAGGAAAAGGAAAAGGTGCTCAGCACAATTGGAGAGGACGGCAGCAGGAGCACAAGGCTAGAAAAAGACAGGACTGTCCCAAAGAGCATCACACTCCGGCAGCCGCCCACTAAGGCCCCCTTACGGCATCAACGAGCTTAGCGGGGAGGGGGCCCGTCCTGAGTACACGTCCCACAAGTAAGTAAGTAATTATCAAAAGAAGGCACCAAACCGGGAAGGCTATGTAGCACCATCAAATACGCAAAATAATCAGAGGGCGCTAAATATCACCAAGGATGCCACACGTCCCACAAACGCTACCTTAATAACCGTCAGTTCGACGAGATCGGGTTCAGTGACTAAAGGATTGACAATGAAACGTTCCCCTCGCTCTACGTTGGGTACTACAATTCTACGGGTGCAAAAGTATGCCTACAAGTACCCAGGCGTCGAAATTAAAATTGGTTTTACTAAGTTAAGCTCTAAAATTGAATTAAACTTGCTCAATACCTCAAGTCTAATTTTGAAAAGTTCTCACGTATGGATGATAGTAATAATCATATTTACCACACCATTTAGACCCACTCCACGCAATCTTCTACTGTCGGGTGGAAGAGATGCACTCTGGACCCTCTGAAGAATTTTCTCCTGCGTCTTACTCCTCTCAGTCTTATGGAACGAGTCTTCATTGTGCTTTCAGCTGTCTAAGTACTCCTGAGCAAGCCAGGTAAACGAGGGTACTTCATACAACTGGTTCACGATTCTCTTTCAAGCGAATTAAATAATTATCTATCAATGTCTACCGACAACGGTTGACAAGTCTAACCCTCCCTTTCACTCTAGGAGTCACTATTCACTACGAATTAACACTTCGTCACATGCAACTTTGCCTCCGAATATCGTTGGTTACACTCTAGTTTGCAATTCTTTCACATTTTGCATCCAATAATGTCGCGTCGCCGAGAAGACACGTACCGACTCATACTTTGAGAGCATGAGCAGCAAGGGTTTTAGACTTCACACCCACAACATTTTCAATTATAGAACCAAGATTTAATTGAAGTGCTTATTAACCTATGAGAGTTGTGCTGACCAGGACAACACTTCTTGGTTAATAAATTTGGTTAGGAGGTTGCAAGATAATTAACCGAATGCCTCAGTTTAATCAACCTGAACCTGTCAGTCAGGTTGACAATACTTGACTTCTGGACCACCAGCTGTTGCTGAATTGAACCGGTTTGCAATAATGTTTGCAAATCTTTATCGACGACTACTAATCTAGCCATTTAAGGGGAAAAAAGATATGATCACCCAGAAGCCATTTTATTGAATATACTTTATATTTCGTTCTTTAAAATCTTGGCATGGATGGACGTGCTAAAGCTGTCTATAACCGTAGCGAGCTCCGGGGACGAGGACCGTGTCGGTGACTGTGCGGTAGTCCGTGAACACTGTGCTCTTAGTATTTATGTTTGTTCTCACCAGCATTGTCGTGTACGACAGCCTGTGGGGAGTAAAGTTGTCAATTAACAGTACCTTTACAAGCAAGCAAGGGAATTTGAAGTTGCAGTACAATACTGTAGACTTAGTATCGAACTTAGAATTAATTGTAGAATTAAACGTAGAATCACGACGCCCTCCAACCTGCCAATCTTCATCCCGCACCTCCATTGAAGTCATCACGAAGGATGTAACATTTTTTTCGTGAACGAAAAGTAACTGAATCGTTGGCCAGTCCCTGCCGACACCTTGGAAAGCACCAACGAACGGAACTTTGCCTCTTGTGTTCAAAGCTAAGTTCAGCAAAGACGATCAAACTCGGATTCTGAATAAACGGACATCATGCCAGCATGCACAAAATATGCCTCAACTCTCAAGTAAGAAGAGAACCGGACCCTGGCACTGCTTGTGGTCAAAGATAAAATCAGGTAGAACCACGGATATTAATGTCTTACACAAAGTGCGACATTCTCTAACGTTACGGAAACAGCTACATGCAGACCGGATCACATCACATTACACGGGAGCATACTTGTTAATTTCAGGCGCTGTCTAATTTAATAATATGTCAAAGTATTGGAGAATATGTACCTCTTTTAGTTTCAGGGAAACCTGTTTGGTTTTTAATTGCATATTTGAGCATACAGACATTCATACAAGCCCCCAGAAAACTGCCTTAGCTCTCAAGAAAGAAGAAAGCTTTGAAACTAGCGGTCCCAAGGGAGATACACCTCTTACGCCACAGTCACACGAAGAGACTCCAAAACACTCATCACGCCTAGTACTGAGGAGAAACCCCATCCCTCGCCATGGCTACGCATTTTTGACAACATAGGCGGAACAGCTCTTACAAGCGCTCTCTTTCACATCGCCTGGTGGATACGCTAAGTTGGCTACCACTCAGCAAACAATCCTTG
This sequence comes from Procambarus clarkii, assembly GCF_040958095.1. NCBI lineage: Eukaryota > Metazoa > Arthropoda > Malacostraca > Decapoda > Cambaridae > Procambarus > Procambarus clarkii. The sequence goes on along the minus strand of NC_091203.1, from coordinate 18,137,080 downwards.
GTTCGCCGACCACATCTGTGTGAGGAGCGGTGAAGGCAAACGACATTCTGCTCCATACCATCAATATCGGTGCGAACTCATCGATACAATCAACAAAGCTTTGGAACAACTATTTTGCTCTAGAGCCCGTCGACGCCCTGCAACCAGCTGACCTTGCCCTCATCCCCCCAACGACGGTATCCGGGAGGATGCAACATTTTCGTCAGGCACACCATCATCTTCATCATTGCCCAGCTTTCTCCGACATCTTGGTAGGCACCAATGGCCGGAACCCGACCCTGCTTGTGGTCAAAGCTGAATTCAGCAAGAACGACGAAATCCAATATACAACAGCAAGGGCAACATTCTCTTCCACAACGGAATCAACCACCTGCATACCAGATTGCGACAAATTGGTCCCCTTTCAAGGGCTATATTCAATTACTAACATTTCCAAGTATTTGAAAATTCTGTACCTTTTCCATTTTCAGGGAAAACTGTTTTGTTTTTAATGGTAGAGTTTGAATATATGGACATTCATGGAAGCCCGCAGAAAAATGCTTCAACTCTCAAGTAAGGAAAATGCTTACAAACCAGTTATACTTCTCTCTCCATGCGAACATAAGCGAACATAAGCCCAGTCACATAAGGGGACTCCACATTCGCGTCACACCTGGTATTGAGGATACTCCACATCCCTCATCATGGCTACGCATTAAGAACAACAAAGGGGACCTTCTCCACGACTCTCCCAAAGACGCTACGATCCGTGGAGAATCGTCAACTGAGTCACGGAGACTACAAACTTCAAGCGCTCTCTCCTTCAGACTTGTAGACACCCTAATGTTGGCCGCCACTCGAGAAACATCCACGATACATTACAAATCCTTTGTCAGTTACCGCCTGACCTACAAAGTCTGGGCGAGGAGTAGGTCGCTAAAAGAGCAACGCATAAAATATCCCCCTCAGGTAGAGGTCATTCAAGTCACTATTCTCATTTTAGAGCCGTGTTCTGACTGCATTGCAGAATAGGGGATTGCACGACAGTTGTTCTGCTGGTGGGGGGAACCTCTGCCGGAACCCCCCATCGTGTAACCCACCTTACTATAATGTCTCATCTGGTCGTCGCTTTCTTCAAATCTCAACTCCCTTAGCTGGGCCTGCGCCTCTGCGTTATTCTTATAGACACCTCCTTTTGGACAGTAATTGGCAACTCTTATTTTACACTACAAGCCTAGACTCATTTATCGTTTCCACTGTTATACAACGTTTGTTTCAACTTAGGATTATTGTAAAATCATATTGTAAAATCATGTAAACATTAGCGTATTGAATTCTCACACGTTTTATATTACTTACAACTATTATTGCTAGCAAGGTTTTATTTTACACTACAAGCGTATGTTGTAATCCACAAGTTTGTTGGGATTATTAGCTAGAGGATCATTACTACAACACCTAACGAATGAGGATTGGAAGTACATGTTAAGTATACAGACAACGGTCACACATCCAGAAAAAGTCAAGGGATTAAGACAGCAGCTCCTTGGCCAAACTCATAATTCCTGGGAAGAGGACTCAGGCTTCTAGGAACAAGGTTAATCGGATTATACCTTCCTTGAGAGGCGGGGTGAAATGTTTGAGGCTATGGCTGGCTGAAGACAGTCTGGTTGTGGGAGTGGAACTGGCAAGTCCTCCGGGTCTTCGTCTGTGGCAGCAACGAAGTGTAGCAGACAGCTATGCGGGAGCCTGATGTGATCTTAGTGACCAAGTTAAGCCTGCAGTATGTGAGTATTGAATGTAAGACTAACGGGGTATGGAGCGTTGTAGTAATCATTCAGTATTAGGGACTTAGGCGGAAGTTACGAGTGCAGGTGGTGACCGCGGAGGTCAAGTGGGTTATGGATATTGGGTGTTTATTTAACTAAATAGAGTATGTTAATATGTTATTATTTGTCAGAGTCTATTCTTTGTAATTAAATGAGAAAACCCGACGGCCTTTAAATACTTTACATATGTTCCCTCATTGTGTTCCTGTACAAACCTAGGGTACACCTCAAGGGTCTGGTGTGTGTAGAAGTACATGGTAGTAGAAACGGTTGCTGAGGCAAGGTGTTATGTGTGGTGTAACCGCTGTGTTCGGAATGAACCGGGGTTCAGTGTCACGACACTTATAATTATTTATTATATTCACTGTTATTCAACGTTTGTTTCAACTTAAGATTTATTTTTATTACTAATTTCATATTGTTAAATCATGTAAATATTAGAGCCATGTGTGTTACACGATTTTGTATCATACAATTATTATTGTTAGCAAGGAAAACTAAAATAAAATGTAATAAAATATACAAACCCATTTTAGGCTTTTGCTCAAACCTCCAAAAATATTAATTTAAGCCCACAGTGTTATTTCTCAATATGTAAGTGTAGACCTTGGTTGGTAAATATATACCTTTTAGGCCTACGGTGTTAGAATTACTCATAATCAAATAACTACCCAAATATTATAAGACAAAAGAAAATATTGTAAGCACAACTAATATTTTGGCTAATAATCAGTAACACAATAGAAAGCCTGCAAATAAATTAATATTTTAATATAATTATATAATAGAAACAAAGAGAGTTAGTGAAAATGATTAAAATAAATACTGAGGCTCAGTGAGTCTTATCATCATTTTGCTCCACAGGGAGCGTAGCTGACGGTTTAGTTAATAGATGGCGCTGTTATAGTGGTCTTGGCAGCTTTTGTGGGGAACTTTCTACCTTTCCCATAAAGTGTTTGGTGTTGAGTCAACGAGGTGCCCGGCCCGCCGTTAACCCTCAGTCAGTCCACTGTTGTCTGTATGGTACCTTCTCTCACACTTTAAGTGTTGCTAAAGGTTGGTTTTAAGTGAAATGTAAGATTAAGTTTATTACCGATATAGTTTTTATTGTAATTGGCAGTTTAATACGTATTAATTTTATTGTTATGGGTTAAAAGTAGTATATTATTAATAATTAGTTTGTATGCTTAGGACATTATCCAGGATATCTTATTAGTGATGTTGAAAGAATACGGTAGAAGTATATAATAGGTGGAGATTCGTCAGATCCTTAAATTTAGTGATATTATATTCGTTTAATGTAATATTTTAGGCTTGACCACTACTAGGCTTATATGTATGAAATGAAGTATTTTAAGCGTGGTATACTTGACTATACCCCGGACTTGGTCTGCAACATAAAGGGTTGTGACATTTTGGGATCTAAATACTGCTGGAATAAATCTAATTAGGAAGGATTTACAATTCCTCCTGCGCACCTAAGATGTCTCCAAACTCTTTATTGACAGTTTTAATTATTTGATTGTAAGTGCTTTTTCGCTCCAGCGTTAGCTTAAGAATATTTGATTGCACACATAACGGATCACTGGTGTTGTGATCTTGTTCACGACGCAATTCTACATCGAACGAAAGGTAGTAGATAGTCGGTAATGGCACTTCCAATTGATTTAGAATTTTGTTCGTGATTTCAAAGCACAAATCTTCAATCGTTATCAATGCTTAGTTTTCGATTTTTACTGTGAAATCAATGTTCATATTTGATTTTTCCTTCATATTCGATGAATATTTTCAGCCATGTGCGATTTATTTCTCCCATAACTGTTGGAGATGGAAAGCCGGTGGTCAATGATTGCAAACAATGCACGAATTAAATTTGGATGTGACGTGTTGGACGCGTCATTAATGCATGCATCCAAGTGTTGGGCGTTCTTCAATAAATTCGGAGCATGACCTGCACTACGGAAATTGGCACGTGTTTCGCTGTTGACAAATCTCAATGGCTGGAAAGAAGTTGGTCCGGGCACATTTACCAACAGCATGTGAAGCATTCATCTTTATTAAGATGCACAGTGTAGTGTCTTAGTTTATTTGAATATGCCAGGTTGTCCGTCGACAACCTGGTCGACGGTCTCCTGGTTTCTGTCGTTCAAATGATTTACTACTGACATCCCATGTGTAATACGTATGCACTTCAGAGCAGTGTTTTTGTAAATTCATCATTTTGACATAACGTTAAGAGAGCAGTTTACGTCGTAGCCGGTGGATTCATGGCTGTTTTACATTTGCAACTGTAAAATAAAAGTGTTCATTTTCTTGTTTTCAAAACAAACGTAATACTTACGAACTATTTAAATTCAAACGCAGATAAATAGACACGGCTCAATTTCGCCACCAATTGCACTAACAAATATGAAGTTAATAAAAGAAATGAAAAACAATGAAAAAAGAAACAAATAAGCTACTCTCAAAATGAACGGTATGGTAAACTCGGATCAATCCCAACGTCACGCAAAGTAATTAAATAAAAATAAATCTACGAAAATTCAATTTATCAATGCAATTGGGAACATTGAAATGGAATCGAAACATATTTTGTATAGTGTTGCTCTAACGTGCAACAGATGGCGCTTTAAAAAAAACTTTTACCTGTTACAGGCGTTTCATCTAAATAGTAAATCTATAAGAACACGCACGTACTAGAATGGAACGTAGTTTCAAAATTTAAAAGCAATTGTGGAAGAACTTTCAGATTACAGCATGCTGCTCTTACATCCTACAGATGGTGCTGTTTTTCCAACATTTTTTTTTGTCATGGGCGAGACGTGTATATAGTAGGTGTATATAAAAACACACGCCTATTTGAATGCAATGTTGTCAAAATTTCAAAGCAATCGGTAAAGAGATTTCAAAGATTTCCCTCGCATTGGAAAACAGATTTTCAAAATAAGTTTTTTTTTTCCCCAGACATGACATCTATATAGTATGTATATAAAAACCTGGTCGGATGCAAAAGAAATTTTGTATGAAAATTTAAAGGCAATCGGTGAAGAACTTTCGGAGAGTAGAGATTTTGAACAAACATTTATTTTTATTTAGATACCGTCCCTGTGACAGCTAAAAGCATATTTCATAGTTTTTGAAAAACGGCGCCATCTGTTGCACATAATGGCAACATGCACGCTATACTAGATGTCGAGAATTGCCTTTCAATGTTTTGGATTACATTCATAAATTCTATTTTAATAGATTTCAATATATTTTAATTATTAGTTAGTGACATTGTGTGGGAATTGAGCTGTTTACCCTACAGTTCATTTCCTAAGTATAGATGCCACATGTGACAGGTAAAACTTTTTCTTGGAAAAAAGTGCCATCTGTTGAATGTAAGAGCAACACAAATGCCTCTCTAAATGTTAAAATTCGATTTCAATGTTTCTGATTGCACTGATAATTTGACTTTTCCTAGATTTTGAGGTATTTTGATTTAATTATTTTGTATGAATTGCATTGGAATTAGTCCGTTTACTATACCGCTCATTTCATGCGAATACTTTATTTTTCCATCTTCATTAAATTTGTTACTAATTCTTTCAGTGATGGGAACATCAGACCACTTGATGTTCCCAATTTTCTTATGTGAACTTCAGACCATTTGGAAAGGCATCGGACGAGTGGGGGATGATGACAGAAGTGAGATGGTGCGAAGGATGAGGGGACAGGAGTTTGGGATTGTGGGGGTGGGGGAATGGAGAAGGGTGGGGAGGACAGAGGGACACGGGAGTGGGGCATGGTGGGAAGGAAGAGGGGATGGAGTGGGGAATGGTTGGGTGGCCAAGGGGAGGGGGGAATTTGACAGGTAAGGTTGCTGAGCCACAGCAACGCGTGGCCGGGTACTGCTAGTTAAACATAACTAATTCAATAGTTATTACCAAGGCCTCTAACGATATCTAAATGGGACGTTAGTTTGTACCTACACTTAAGGTCAAGTTATTAATAGAACTGAATACTTATCTTTGCCTAATTCAAATTATAAATTTTAATAAACTAGTCTTTAAACATGGTTTCATGCTTTTATATATCTAATTTGGAAAGTGTGCCTGGGAGTTCATAAATTGCTTAACAGTAAAGTCTCATAGAATTGTCTAATGTTGAAGCACCTAGATAGCTTGCCTTATGGACGCATCGGTGTCCCATAATCTTCCCCTAACTACCTTCCCAACCATCTTTATTGTCCGGCTTCAAAAATCTTGATTTAACTAAAATTGCTGTACTAGTGACAAATTCTTAACATGCCTCTCGTTGTCAGTTATTGATGAACTTCTCGGTATTATAACGTCAGTTATGTTTAAAAATTCAAAAGTAAATCTGATGACTTTTGATCATGGTGGTTAATGACACTATTGTAACTTTTGATTAAAAACTGCATTTTTTTTCTGTACAGATGGCGGTATTTGCTCTACTCTTCCTCGGTTGTATCGCCCAGGTAATTACTATATTATATCTTATTCTCAAATAATAATAAAAATTGTAGGAGACTAATAATTGCTCACCAACAGATCCAGGGTCAGGCGTACCAACCTTACGGCACCCACGCGCCCCTGCCAGTCGTCACCCCCACAACCTCCACCATCACCACTGAGGTTGGTTACAATGACATTACCCTTCTTAACCAACCTGTCATACATTAACACTTCGTAATGGTGTGTAATATTGCAGACTACCCTGACCCACACTCTGCGGGAGACTACAACCTCTGACGTCTGGGTTACTGAGCAGACAGCGATCACCCTGACAGTCACCCAGACCACCACCCAATGGGAGTTTGTTCCCCAGCAGCCACAGACGGTGACCTCTGTGATAAGGGTCACCTCCACACCGGTAGTGTTGGTGACGGCTACGGTGGGGGTCTACCCAGTGAGCACAATGGTCTCCGTCTACAGTCAATTCGTCACCACAACAGATACTGTTAAATACTGGCAGACCATCACCCACGTGGCTGTCACTCACGAGGTAACTATGTAGTCTTGAACTTGTGCAAGTGTTCTCTAAATTTATTACACAAACGTCAATAATGTTTGTAATTACAGATCCAGACGGTCCCTGTGGTATCTACACAAGAACTTGTGCAGGATATAGTAACTACCATTACGCAAATAGTAACTACTACGGTTACTTCCACCACCGCCAGATACTATGCTTAAAGATGGATTATAGATAATTGGCACACAGTATTGTAATAAACATTTTAAAACGGTAAAGTGTTTTGTCTAATAATAGAAAGTGTTTGGATTTGAATTCTAAGTGAAATAAAATTTTTGATTAGTTGTATTAGTAGTAGACTCCCTCGTAACTATGGAATACCTCTGGTTACTATTCGTCAAATTACTAGAAGCAATGGAGTCTTCAAGTTTCCTCTTGAACCTTTTCCCTCCCCATAACTTTCTGGCACATTCCCCCTCCCCATCCCCCTCCCTGCTCAGCTCGTTGTCGCCGTGTGGGGGCTTCGTGGGCGGCTGCCGGAGTGTGATGCTCCTTAGGACAGTCCTCTGTCCTTTTCTAGCCTTGTGCTCCTGCTGCCGTCCTCTCCAATTCTGCTGGGCACCTTTTCCTTTTCCTTCTGTTTCGTTTTTCTCCCCCCTCTTCTCCTATCTGCTTGTCGTTTCCTGCCGACCTTTTGCTTGTTTTGGATTCTTTCTTTGGACTTCTTCTATTTTGACGCCCTGGTGCTTGAGGAGGCATACTCATGCACCCGTAGAACTGCAGTATCCGACGTAGAGAGCGAGGGGAACCTTTTATTGTCAATCCCCACTTCGTCACTGAACCCGATCTCGACGGACTGTCGGTTTCTTAAGGTGGCGTTTGTGGGGCGTATACTCACGACGCACCCCTAGGAGGCCCCGACAAGATCGGCGATAGCTTCTTGTTGGGTGTCCTGCCTCTAATTGTGGCTCCATGGTGGGTGTGGGGGCACATTCGTGGATGAATTTGTCTCTCTTCGTTTGTATGTAGATGAATGTTTCTGTTGTAACCTCTCAGGCTCGTGGGGTGGGCGACCAAGCCCCAGAGTCAGCCTGTATTGGAAGCCCGGGTTCTGTAGCACCCGCTGCATTGGGCCCCGACCTTGCTCCTCCTTTGACCCTCCTGACTTCTTCCCCCAGCTCCCCTCCCTCCTCTGTGGTTGGGTCGAGCCTCAAGCCCCCGGTGGTGACCACTTCGACCCCTGGTGCGGCTCAGTCTCTCGTTGTGACTACGGCGCCTTTCAACCCCTCTCTCTCTGGGGGTTCTCAACGCCGTCCGCGCCACGGCCGCACTCGCTCGATTCCTTCCCGTAATGATGCTTATCAGGCCTTGTTTGGTCTTGCTTCATGGGCCAAATACTTGGATCTCCTCCCTCTAGTTTCTGCGCCTCCTGATGATTTCTCCCTCCATCGGCATCTTGATTCCGTGGATGCCTCGTGTACCTCGTCTCGCAACACGTGTCATTGCTGTTCCTTCTCAGGATGCAGAGTCCCACTTAGCTGCCTTATCCTTCCTTAGCGAGGATCCCTTTCCGGGTCTCAAAGAACGCTCGGTTGAATGGCAGTGTTGGCACTATTCTCCTCCCACCCCATGTTGCAACCGGTGTTCGGAGTCTGCAGGACTGCCACGATGATATTCGGCATATCCTTGATGCCCAAGGCCATTCTGTCCTCCAGGTAGACTCGTTTACTCGTCCCCCTCGTGGTCGTCGCCGTCAACCCCTTTGATGGTCCTACCATCAAAGATTACCTTTGATGGTAGGACCCTTCCACCCTCTGTCATTCTTGCTGGTGCCAGGTGCTCTGTCCAGGAGTACATTCCTTCTCCTCGGCTCTGCAACAAGTGCTGGAGGTTTGGGCATGGTGCCCTCCGCTGCTCCGGGACTGTCTCTCTCTGTCCTTTGTGTGGAGGCGAAGGTCGCTCTAAATCAGAGTGCACTTCCCCCCCCCTGGCTAGCTGCCTCAACTGCGGTGAGGCCCACCCTACCTTCTCCCGTGCCTGTGTCCATTACAAGCTTGAGGCAGCCATCCTCAACTTGAAGCACCGGGAGCGTTTATCTTTTCCTGAGGCAAGGCGCCAGGTTCGCTGGCTCCCACCTAATGCTACCGTCTCTTATGCTCGTGTGTTGCGCTCTTCCTCTCTTCGTCCTTTCCACCTTCCTCAGACCCACAACCGTTTCCGGGCCTTGGACCCTGATACGTCCACTGGCCCCTCCTCTGTTCCTCTGAGTTCTGTCCCGTAGGGTCCCCTTCTTGGTCCTCTGTCCGGGGTTCCTCTTCTTTCTGCCTGGTCCATCATGTCTTGTGTGTCTTCTTCCTCGTCTCCCTCCGATCCTCCTTCCTATCCTTATCCTCGATCTATTGACTCTCCCCGCCGCCTGTCAGTGCAAGCTGATGTCCATCGCTCTCCTACCGGCCATCGTGTTTGATCTCGTTCAGCTTCTCCTGTCGAGACACTGGAATCCGTTGCCTAGTACGTAGTTGCTGGGACACCTGTCTCTTTAAGCCAGAAGCGTAATCCTGGCTCCTCTCCTTCCTCCTCCCCGGCGGGTAAGAAGGCTTCGCTTTCTTCTTCGGCCCCTACTTCTCACATCTATCTCCCCTTCCCCTCCAATTTCGGTGGTTCCGCCCCCTGTGCGCTATGGAGGTTTCTCCGTAGCTTCCCTCTCGGGTGTTGACCTTGCTGAGCGGCGCTCCCCTCTTTCTACTCCCCCTCTTCCTGCTGCTGTCCTTGACTACTCTCGGTTCTCCTCCTTTTCCTCCTCCTCCTCCTCCTCCTCCTCCTCCTCCTGGACCCCGACTGTCCACCTCTGGTCTGTTCTCCCGCTTCCTTCCCTCCATCTTTGCTCAGTTTACCCATGCCCTATAACCCTGACTTTGCTGACCCTGATCTTTAACGTTTTATGTTGCTATTTCGCCTTTGTTTCTTCCTTGTTCTGTTGTTGTCCTTTCTCTTCTCATCGATGTCGATTCTTCAATGGAACGTTCGGGGTTATTACGCCAATTTCCTTGACTTCCAACGTCTGATTTCGCGATTTTCACCCCTTTGTGTCTGTCTCCAGGAGCCGATGCTTGGTTCTCGTCCTGGTCGCTTTCGTGGCTATTCCTTTCTCTCCTCTACCCCAGGGAGGGGTGGGGAGAGAAAGGAATAGCCACGAAAAAGCCACGAAAAAAGTGTCCCGCTTTCTCTTCCTGATCTGAAACACCTGCTAGACTCTTTGCCGGAGCCTGTGCTCCTGCTGGGTGATTTCAATTGTGGTCATTCCCTTTGGGGTGATGTTCTGACGAACACCCGAGGTCGCCTTCTTGAACCGTGTATCCTCTCTTCTTCCCTGTCTCTTCTGAATTCTGGTGAGCCCACTCATTTGGACTCTCGGACTCGCACCCTTTCTTGTCTTGATCTTTCTCTTTGCTCGTCTTTTCTTTACTTAGATTTCACGTGGCAGGTTCTTGACGACCTCCATGGCAGTGACCATTTCCGCATCCTTGTTTCCTTTTTCTCTTTTCGCCCTTCCCTCTCCTTCCCTAGGTGGCAGTTTGCAAAGGTGGACTGGAACTTCTTTACCCTCAGTGCTACTCTCTCTGTGACCTCTCCCTTCTTCCTCTCCCTCGCTCTCTCCTCCTTTTTCGTGACAGTCTTCAACGCTGCCCTCCGCTCTATGCCTCGCTTTTCCTCTCGGGGTTCACGGAAGTGCATTCCACAGTCTGCACAGGTGCCCGAAACGCCTGGAAGAGAGACCGCCGTCGGCAAACGGCCGATTCTTTTCTTTTCTTCCGGAAGGCGAGTGCGGTGGCCCGTAGGGCCATCCATACGGCTAAACGTGAATGTTGGGCATCTTATGTCTCCACCATTACGTCCGAAGCTCCTCTGCAACAGATCTGGAAGCGTATCCACAAGATAGTGGGTAAGTTCTTTCCCATTGTTTCACCGGTCCTTCACCTCCGTGGTACTCCTGTGGCTGACCAGGGAGCCGGTCGGCCGAGCGGACAGCACGCTGGACTTGTGATCCTGTGGTCCTGGGTTCGATCCCAGGCGCCGGCGAGAAACATTGGGCAGAGTTTCTTTCACCCTATGCCCCTGTTACCTAGCAGTAAATAGGTACCTGGGTGTTAGTCAGCTGTCACGGGCTGCTTCCTGGGGGTGGAGGCCTGGTCGAGGACCGGGCCGCGGGGACACTAAAAGCCCTGAAATCATCTCAAGATAACCTCAAGATAAGATGACCCGTTGTAGGTCGCTACCGAACTGGGTTCCCACTTTTCTTCTGTTAGCTCTGGTCTTCATCTTCCCCAATCTTTCCGTCTTCGTAAACCTGTCCTTGAGTCTCGTCCTTTAGATTTCTGCACTCATCTTCGACTTCCCCATAACGATCCCTTCTCTCTCTCTGAACTTCGTTCTGCCTTGGCCCTCTGCGGTTCTACGGCGGCGGGCTCCGATGGTATTCATTGTTAGATGCTTCGCCATCTCCCTCCATGCACGTCTCAGTATTTACTGAGTCTGTATAATCGGATCTGGGAGTCGTCGTCATTCCCTGAGGACTGGTTCGATGCCGTTGTCCTCCCTGTTCGCAAACCAGGGTCTCTGGGAACATCCCCCTAAGGACTTTCGCCCTATTGCTCTCACAAGTTGTGTCTGCAAACTCTTTGAACGTATGGTTAACGTTCGTCTGATGTGGTTCCTGGAACACCATCACCTCATCTCCCATTCTCAATTTGGTTTCCGCAAGTGCTGCAGAACGACAGGTGTCCTGATGAACTTGGAGGTCTATATTCATGCTGCTTTTGCTGCGAAGACCTCCGTTGTTGCCGTCCTTTTTGACCTGGAAAAGGCTTACGACACCACTTGGCGATATCATATTCTATCCCAGCTTCATTCTTTTGGCCTTCGTGGTCTTCGTCTTCTTTCCTCTCTTCCTTCAGGCGTCTTCTCCGCTCTCTATGTCGATGATCTTACCCTTTGCTGTCAGGGTGATGACTCGCCTCTCCTTCAACGCCAGCTTCAACTTGCGATTGATGCCATGTCGTCTTGGGCCACCGATCATGGCTTTAAGTTCTCTACTACTAAGACTTGTGCCATGACTTTTACTCGAAAACCGGTCGTTCTTCGTCCCTCTTGTCACTTTATGGTCATCCCCTTGAGTACAAAGATTCCACGAAGCTTTTGGGGTTATTCCTTGACACTCGTTTGTCTTGGTCCTCCCATATCTCTTACCTCCTTGTTCAGTGCTCTAAGGCCCGTACCCTCCTTCGGGTATTGTCCCATACTTCTTGGGGAGTGGATAGGCGCACTTTCCTTGCTTTACATTTCTCTCCCGTCCGGTCTAAGCTGGATTATGGTTGCCGTGCTTACTCGTCTGCTTCTCCTTCTACTCTTCACCGTCTTGATGCTTTGCACCAAACTGGGTTGCGCCTCCGCTCTGATGCCTTTCGTTCGACTCCCGTCCTCAGCTTGTATGTTGACACTGGCTTCCTGTCTCTCCAGGACCGCCGTGATCGCTACTATATTCGCTATCTTGTGCGGTCCTTGCAACATCCCTCCTCTCGCCTCTGTCGTGCTTTAACTTTTATCCCTCCTGCGGTTCCTGTTCCTCTTCACCACCTCCCTCTTTCTGTCCAGTTAACTCGCTTACAGGCTTCTCTTTCCGTTCGTATTTCCAATGTTTCTCCTCGTGTTGTTCCTTCTTTGCCCCCGTGGAGAGTACCCCTTCTGCAGTTTTGTACATCCTTGACCCGCATCACTAAAGCTTTTACGCCTCCTATGGTTCTAAAATGCCTTTTCCTTGAGCACTTTTCTCGCTCCCGCTCCGTTTCTGTCTTCACCGATGGGTCTAATTAAGTCTGCGGATGATGTTGGCGTCTCTGCTGTTTTTCCTGATCGCACTTATATGTGTCGCTTAACTCCGGAAACTAGCATGTTCACAGCGGAGCTTTATGCTATTGTCTATGCTCTTTGTCTCCTGCTTTCTGGTTGCCAGTCTTCCTTTGTAGTTGTTGACTCTCGTAGTGCCCTCATGGCTCTCGGGTCCTTTAATCCGGTTCATCCAGTGGTTGTCGAGATCCAGCACTGGCTGTTTCTTGTTCACAGTAAATTTAAGTCAGTTTAGTTTTGTTGGGTTCGCAGCCATATTGGTGTGTCTTTAAATGAGCATGCAGATGCTGCTGCCAAGGAAGCTGTCCGCTCTGGTCCCTTGTCTCGTAAAGGTATTCCTTATTCCGACTTTTACCCGGTTTTCCATTCCTCCATCCTTACCCGTTGGCAGGCTTGTTGGCCGTCTGTTACTGGTAACAAACTACGTTCTCTTAAAGGTTGTGTGTCCTCGTGGCTGTCCTCCTGCCACCGTAACTGGCGATGGGAAACGGCTCTGGCGAGGTTGCGTATTGGCCATACACGCTTAACTCATGGTCACTTAATGGAGCGCCGCCCAGCTCCTTATTGTCCTAATTGCATTGTCCCTGTTACGGTCGTGCATATCCTTGTTGAATGTCCTGACTTCCGGAACGAGCGTGTGTCTTGTTATCCCGACCATCCCCCACGGTCGCTTGTCTCTCGATAGTATTCTCGCTGACTCGGATACTTTTAATATCGGTCGCCTTATGCGTTTCCGTTCTCGTATTGGCATCCTTGGTGATATTTAGCGCCCTCTGATTATCCCGCACATTTGATGATGCTACATAATCTTCCCGGTTTGGTGCCTTCTTTTTGATAATTACTTACTTCATATCTCCTGCTTCTGGGCTTCATGGTGCGGGCAGTCTATGTGGGCCAGAGCTGGACCTGTTTCCGGTGCGGACTTTCGTGCCAGCAGGCTGTGGGTTGTGATGCGAGCCAGGTTGGCCCTGTGAACTTTTTCAGGGAGAAGGATTTTCCCCCGTTGGAGACCCCGGACTTGTCTCCAGGTGCTGCTGTGATGAGTGATGCTTCCCAGTCGTCTGGTGCCCCGTTGCCGTTCTCTCATGCCCGCCTAGATGTAGTTGGAGGTGTGAGTGTCGAGGTGGTAGTGCGAACCGAGTTTCTCCGTCTCGGCCACCCTCCTTGCCTACCCCATCTCGAGTCATGTCTCCTGTCGTGTCACCTGTGGTGTGTGGTCTAGTGCCCTCAGTCATCGAGGCTGTGCTTCAGACTGATCTGTCTCTGGAAGCTGTATCTTCGGCCCGTGTCGACGTGCATGCAGTGATGTCTCCCGCAGTGTGTGGTCCTGTTCCCCCGGGTTGAGGCTGGTATGTTGCATGGTCGTGCGCTGACCAGCGGTTCTGATGAGTTGTCTCCTAGGGAGGGTGATATTTCCGACGACCTGCATCCTGTGACCAAGAGGTCACGGTAAGCTTCGAGTCTTTCTCCGCCTCGTCGTAAGGTATGGGGAGTTCGTCTTCTGTGAATGGTGATGTGGGCGACGATGTTGGGGTGCCTGAGGCTCCTGTGGGCCGTGTTGTGGCGCTGATGGGTTCTGTTGTGGGATTGTCGCCTGGTCCTGTGTCTTCTTCGGCTGCCTTTCCATCCCTGATTGCTGATTCCCTGGGCTGGGAGTTTGTGGCACTGGCCGAGGTTGCGGGAGAGGCTTAACAATCCCTGGCTTACAAAGGGAATACTTAAATCCATTAATAAAAAACATGACCATGAGAAGAAGTATAGGTTAGGAATTGTCTCCAAAGAATTCTCAAAGAATTACTCGTTATTGCTATCTAAGATAATTAGACAAGCCAAAACTAAATACTACGAAGATAAATTTACCCAAATAAAGAGCAACATTAAAAAAACTTGGGGCACAATTTCACAAATATTGGGATATAAGAAAATTTTAAATAACAAACCAACACTCCTGTCCAATAACGATGGTCAGCTTTCAGACTCAGATTCTGCTATTGAGTTCAATAGGTTCTTCTCTTCCATTGGGTCATTCCTTGCAAATGATATTCCATTTTCCAGTACTGACGTTAAGGACTATCTTACAGGGAACTACCCCCTCCCCGCTCAGCTCGTTGTCGCCGTGTGGGGGCTTAGTGGGCGGCTGCCGGAGTGTGATGCTCCTTGGGACAGTCCTCTGTCCTTTTCTAGCCTTGTGCTCCTGCTGCCGTCCTCTCCAATTCTGCTGGGCATCTTTTCCTTTTCCTTCTGTTTCGTTTTTCTCCCCCCTCTTCTCCTATCTGCTTGCCGTTTCCTACAGACCTTTTGCTCGTTCTTGTTCTTCCCTTGGACTTCTTCTATTTTGACGCCCGGGTGCTTGAGGAGGCATACTCATGCACCCGTAGAACTGCAGTACCCGACGTCGAGAGCGAGGGGAACCTTTTATTGTCAATCCCCACTTCGTCACTGAACCCGATCTCGACGGACTGTCGGTTTCTTAAGGTGGCGTTTGTGGGGCGTATACTCGCGACGCACCCCTAGGAGGCCCCGACAAGATCGGCGATAGCTTCTTGTTGGGTGTCCTGCCTCTAATTGTGGCTCCATGGTGGGTGTGGGGGCACATTCGTGAGTGAATTCTTTCTTTCGTCAAGATGATTACCCCTGCTTCGGCTTCTTCTGGTTTACCTTCTCAGGCTCGTGGGGTGGGCGACCAAGCCCCCGAGTCGGTCCGTATTGGAAGACCGGGCTCTGTAGCCTCCGCTGCATTGGGCCCCGACCTTGCTCCTCCTTTGGCCTCTCTGACTTCCTTCCTCTGGCTCCCCTCCCTCCTCTGTGGTTGGGTCGAGCCCCAAGCCCCCAGTGGTGACTACCTCGTCCCCTGGCGCGGCTCCTTCTCTAGTTGTAACTACTGCGCCTTTTAACCCCTCTCTCTCTGGGGGTTCTCACCGCCGTCCTCGTCACGGCCGCCCTCGCTCGATTCCTTCCAGTTCTGTTACCTATCAAGCCTTGTTTGGTCCCGCTTCGTGGGCCAAATATTTTGATCTCCTCCCTCTTGATTCTGCGCCTCCTGACGATTTCTCCCTCCATCGACATCTCATTGATTCCGTGGATGCCTCCATTACTTTCAACCCCACTCGTCTCGGTACACGTGTCGTTGCTGCTCCTTCTCAGGATGCTGCTTCCCGCTTGGCTGCCTTATCCTGCCTTGGCGAGACCCCCGTTCGGGTCTCGAAGAACGTTCAGTTGAATGCCAGTGTTGGCACTATTTTGCTCCCGCCCCATGTTGCGACCGGTGTTCGGGACCTGCGCGACTGCCACGACGATATTCGACATATCCTCGCTGCCCAGGGCCACTCTATTCTCCAGGTGGACACGTTTACTCGTCCCCCTCGTGGTAGTCGCCGTCAACCCCTCCGGGTTGTGAAGATTACCTTTGATGGTAGGACCCTTCCGCCCTCTGTCATTCTTGCTGGCGCCAGGTGCTCTGTCCAGGAGTACATTCCTTCTCCTCGACTCTGCAACAAGTGCTGGAGGTTTGGGCATGGTGCCCTCCGTTGCTCCGGGACTGTCTCTCTCTGTCCTTTGTGTGGTGGCGAAGGTCACTCTAAGTCGGAGTGCGCTTCTCCCCAGGCTCGTTGCCTCAACTGCGGTGAGGCCCATCCTACCTTCTCCCATGCGTGTGTCCATAACAAGCTTGAGGCAGCCGTCCTCAACTTGAAGCACCGGGAGCGTTTATCTTTTCCTGAGGCGAGGCGCCAGGTTCGCCGGCTCCCGCCTTATGCTAATATCTCTTATGCTCGCGTGTTGCGCTCTTCCTCTCCTCGTCCTTCCCGCCTTCCTCAGACTCACAACCGTTTCCGGGCCTTGGACCCTGATGCGCCCACTGCCCCCTCCTCTGTCCCTTTGGGTTCTCTCCCGAAGGATCCTCCTCCTGGTCCTCTGTCTGGGGTTCCCCTTCCTTCTACCCGGTCTGTCGTGTCTTCTGTGTCTTCTTCCTCGTCCCCCTCCGATCCTCCTTCCCATCCTCTTCCTCCATCTATCGGCTCTCCCCGCCGCCTGTCGGTGCGGGCGGATGTCCATCGCTCTCCTAACGGCCGTCGTGTGTGCTCTCGTTCGGCTTCTCCTGTTGAGACACTGGAATCCGTTGCCCGGTACGTAGTTGCTGGGACACCGGTCTCTTTAAGTCAGAAGCGTAAGCCTGGCTCCTCTCCTTCCTCTTCCCCGGCGGGTAAGAAGGCTTCGCTTTCTTCCTCAGCTCCTCCTTCTGGCTCTGTTGCTCCTTCCCTTCCCGTTTCAGTGCTTGCGCCCCCTGTTCCTGCTATGGAGGTTTCTTTGGCCCCTGCTTCCCTTTCGGTTGCTGCTCCTGCTGGGGTGCGCTCCTCTCTTTCTACTCCCCCTCTTCCTGCTGCTGTCCTTGACTGCTCCTCTCCGTTGTCTGATCCTCCTCCTCCTCCTCCTCCGGACCCTGCCCGCCCACCTCTGATCTGTTCTCCCGTTTCCTTCCCTCCGTCTTTGCTCAGTTTACCCATGCCCCCTAACCCTGACTTTGCTGACCCTGATCCCGACCCTGATATTCTTTAACGTGCTCTGTTGGTCTTTCGCCTTTGTTTCTTCCTTGTTCTCTGTTTTTGTCCTTTCTCTTCTCGTCGTTGTCCATTCTTCAATGGAACGTTCGAGGTTATTACGCCAATTTCCTCGAACTGCAACTTTTGGTTTCGCGGTTTTCGCCCCTTTGTGTCTGTCTCCAGGAGCCAATGCTTGGTGCTCGTCCTGGTCGTTTTCGTGGCTATTCCTTTCTCTCCCCCCCCCCCCAGCCATTGCTGGGGCTTCTAATTCTTCTGCTCTCTTGATTCGGGCTGATGTTCCCTTTGTTCCTTTACTTTTTCCTTCGCCTCTCCATTGTACTGCTGCTCGTATCTTTGTGGGGAAATGGTACACAGTTTGTTCTATTTATCTCCCCCCGAGTGTCCCGCTCTCTCTTCCTGATTTGAAACACCTCCTAGACTCCTTGCCGGAGCCTGTGCTCCTGCTGGGTGACTTCAATTGTCGTCATTCTCTTTGGGGTGACGTTCTGACGAATACCCGGGGTCGCCTCCTTGAGCCGTTTCTCCTCTCTTCTTCCCTGTCTCTTCTGAATTCTGGTGAGCCCACTCATTTGGACTCTCGAACTCGCACCCTTTCTTGTCTTGATCTTTCTCTCTGCTCTTCTTCTCTTTACTTAGATTTCACGTGGCAGGTTCTTGATGACCTCCATGGAAGTGATCATTTCCCCATCCTTGTTTCCTTTTTCTCTTTTCGCCCTTCCCTCTCTTTCCCTAGGTAGCAGTTTGCTAAGGCAGACTGGACCCTATTTTCCCTCAGTGCTACTCTCTCTGACCTCTCCCTTCTGCCCCTCTCTCGCGCTCTCCTCCTTTTTCATGACACTGTCTTCGACGCTGCCCTCCGCTCTATTCCTCGCTCTTCCTCTCGGGTCCACGGAAGTGCGTTCCCTGGTGGAATGCGGACTGTGCTCGGGCTGTCCGCTGTAAGCGTGCAGCCTGGAAGAAGCACCGCCGTAGGCAGACGACCGATTCTTTTCTTTTCTTTCGGAAAGCGAGTGCGGTGGCCCGTAGGGCCATCCGTACGGCTAAACGTGAATGTTGGGCATCTTATGTCTCGACAATTACGTCCGAAACCCCTCTGGCCCAGATCTGGAAGCGTATCCGCAAGATAGCGGGTAAGTTCGTTCCCGATGTTTCACCGGTCCTTCACCTCCATGATACTCTTGTGGCAGACCCGTTGCAGGTCGCTTCCGAACTGGGTTCCCACTTTTCTTCTGTTAGCTCTGGTCTTCATCTTCCCCAATCTTTCCTTCTTCGTAAACCTGTCCTTGAGTCTCGTCCTTTAGATTTCTGCACTCATCTTCAGCTTCCCTATAATGATCCCTTCTCTCTCTCTGAACTTCGTTCTGCCCTGGCCCTCTGCGGTTCTACGGCGGCGGGCTCCGATGGTATTCATTATGAGATGCTTCGCCATCTCCCTCCGAGCACGTCTCAGTATTTACTGAGTCTGTATAATCGGATCTGGGAGTCGTCGTCAGTCCCTGAGGACTGGCTCGATGCCGTTGTCCTCCCTGTTCGCAAACCGGGGTCTCTGGGTACTTCCCCTAAGGACTTTCGCCCTACTGCTCTCACAAGTTGTGTCTGCAAACTCTTTGAACGTATGGTTAACGTTCGTCTGATGTGGTTCCTGGAACACCATCACCTCCTCTCCCCTTCTCAATTTGGTTTCCGCAAGTGCCGCAGCACGACAGATGTCCTGGTGAACTTGGAGGTCTATATTCGTACTGCTTTTGCTGCGAAGACCTCCGTTGTTGCCGTCCTTTTTGACCTAGAAAAGGCTTACGACACCACTTGGCGTTATCATATCCTATCTCAACTTCATTCTTTTGGCCTTCGTGGTCATCTCCCTCTCTTTCTCCGCAGCTTCGTCTCTCGTCGTTCCTTTCGGGTGCACCTTGGTACCGCTCTGTCTCCCTCTTTTCAGCAATACGAAGGTGTGCCCCAGGGTAGTGTTCTGAGCACTACTCTTTTTCTGGTTGCCCTCAATGGTCTTCTTTCCTCTCTTCCTTCTGGTGTCTTCTCCGCTCTCTATGTCGATGATCTTACCCTTTGTTGTCAGGGTGATGATTCGCCTCTCCTTCAACGCCGGCTTCAACTTGCAATTGATGCCGTGTCGTCTTGGGCCACAGGTCATGGCTTCAAGTTCTCTACTTCTAAGACTTGTGCCATGACTTTTACGCGGAAACAGGGTTGTTCTTCGTCCCTCTTTGTCACTTTATGGTCATCCCCTTGAATACAAAGATTCCGCGAAGCTTTTGGGGTTATTCCTTGACACTCGTTTGTCTTGGTCTCCCCATATCTCTTACCTCCGTGTTGAGTGCTCTAAGGCCCTTACCCTCCTTCAGGTCTTGTCCCATACTTCTTGGGGGGCAGATAGGCGCACTCTCCTTGCTTTACATTCCTCTCTCGTCCTGTCTAAGTTCGATTATGGTTGCCCTGCTTACTCGTCTGCTTCTCCTTCTCCTCTTCGCCGTCTTGATGCTTTGCACCATACTGGGTTGCGCCTCAGTTCTGGTGCCTTTCGTTCGACTCCCGTCCTTAGCTTGTATGTTGACACTGGCTTCCTGTCTCTCCAGGACCGCCGTGATCGCTACTGTCTTCGCTATCTTGCGCGGTCCTTGCAACATCCTTCCTCTCGCCTCTGTCGTGCTTTAACTTTTACCCCTCCTGCGGTTCCTGTTCCTCTTCACCACCTCCCTCTTTCTGTCCGGTTATCTCGCCTACAGGATTCTCTTTCCGTTCGTATTTCTGATG
This sequence comes from Procambarus clarkii, assembly GCF_040958095.1. Classification (NCBI taxonomy): domain Eukaryota; kingdom Metazoa; phylum Arthropoda; class Malacostraca; order Decapoda; family Cambaridae; genus Procambarus; species Procambarus clarkii. The sequence goes on along the minus strand of NC_091203.1, from coordinate 18,117,060 downwards.
TTTCTCCTCGTGTTGTTCCTTCTTTGCCCCCGTGGAGGGTCCCTCTTCCGCGGTTTTGTACATCCTTGACTCGTATCACTAAAGCTTTTACCCCTCCTACGGTTCTAAAACGCCTTTTCCTCGAGCACTTTTCTTCTCACTCCCGCTCCGTTTCTGTCTTCACCGATGGGTCTAAGTCAGCGGACGGTGTTGGCTACTCTGTTGTTTTTCCTGATCGCACTTATATGTGTCGCTTGCCTCCGGAGACTAGCATCTTTACAGCGGAACTTTATGCTATTCTCTATGCTCTTCGTCTCCTGCTTTCTCGTTGTCAGTCTTCCTTTGTGGTTGTTGTTGACTCTCGTAGTGCCCTCATGGCTCTCGGGTGCTTTAATCCAGTTCATCCAGTAGTTGTCGAGATCCAGCATTGGCTGTTTCTCGTTCACAGTAAATTTAAGTCGGTTGAGTTTTGTTGGGTTCCCAGCCATATTGGCGTGTCTTTAAATGAGCGTGCGGATGCTGCCGCTAAGGAAGCTGTCCGCTCTTGTCCCATCTCTCGTAAAGGCATTCCGTATTCCGACTTTTACCCGGTTATCCATTCCTCAGTCCTTACCCGTTGGCAGGCTTCTTGGTTGTCTGTTACTGGTAACAAGCTACGTACTCTTAAATGTTGTGTTTCCTCGTGGCCGTCCTCCTTCCACCGTAACCGGCGGTGGGAAACAGCTCTGGCGAGGTTGCGTATTGGCCATACTCGCTTAACCCATGGTCACTTGATGGAGCGCCGCCCTGCTCCTTATTGTCCTAGTTGCATTGTCCCTCTTACGGTCGTGCATGTCCTTCTTGAATGTCCTGACTTCCATGACGAGCGTGTGTCTTGCTTTCCGACCGCCCCTCGCGGTCACCTGTCTCTCGATAGAATTCTTGGTGACTCGGATACTTTTGATATCGTTCGCCTTATGCGTTTTTGTTCTCGTATTGGCATCCTTGGTGATATTTAGCGCCTTCTGATTATTTTGCGTATTTGATGGTGCTACATAGCCTTCCCGGTTTGGTGCCTTCTTTTGATAATTACTTACTTACAGGGAACTATCCACAGTCTCTGTACCTAATGCATATTAATTCCACTGACGTCAATGAGATAATCCTTTCCCTTAAAACCAAGTCTAGTGCCGTTGAAGAGATACTAACTTTAATTTACAAAAAAGGCTCCAGAACTTTAGCCCCTGCTATTGCATTGCTCTTCAACAAGTCACTTGAACTCCAAACCTTTCCAGATATCCTAAAAAAAGCGAGAGTTACCCCTATACACAAATGTGGTAATCTCACAGATGTTAACAACTACAGACCTATATCAATCCTGCCTAACTTGTCAAAATGTTTTGAAAAACTAATCTACAAGCAGCTTTACTCTTATCTAGCCAAACACAATATACATAGCTCTTGCCAATATGGCTTCAGACCCAAAAACAGCACTAACGATGCACTTATTAGTATGCTTAACTTGATTCATACAGCTCTTGATAAAAATGAGTTCCCTGTTGGGTTATTTGTGGACCTGCGTAAGGCTTTTGACACTGTCAACCACCAAAACCTTCTTCTTCACTTACATCATTATGGAGTCAGAGGACACTCCCTGCAATACCTCAAATCCTACCTTACTGACAGGCTCCAGTATGTTTCTGTGAATAATTCAATTTCTCCCACCCTACCCATCAACATTGGTGTTCCTCAGGGCAGCATACTTGGCCCCTCTCCTCTTTCTCATCTACATTAATGACCTTTCAAATGCCTCCCAGCACCTCAAACCAATTCTATTTGCTGACGACACAACCTTCATTTACTCCAGACCTGACCCCCTTGCTCTAAATGCCACAGTAAATACTGAGCTAAATAAAGTCCATCTTTGGCTAACTGCCAACAAACTCACCCTTAACATTGACAAAACTTTCTATATTCTGTTTGGCAATAAATCCTCTAATCAAATAAATCTCAAAATAAACAATACCCAAATTTGTAACAAATTAGATGGCAAATTCCTTGGCATTCTCAATGACCACAAGCTGAATTTCCAGGGACATATTCTAAATATATCAAAAAAAGTTTCAAAAACTGTTGGCATTCTTACTAAGATCAGATATTATGTACCCCACCCTGCCCTGGTGACTCTCTATTACTCCCTCATCTATCCATATCTCAACTATGGTATTTGTGGTTGGGGTTCTATTACCCAAAATCATTTACGTCCTCTAATTACTCAACACAAAACTGCTATTAGGACAATATCCAACTCTGGCCCCAGACATCACTCGGTACCCCTACTCAAATCTCTGAATATGGTAGACAATAAGTCACTGCACATTCTCTCATGTGTATTATACATATATAAAACGCTGAACTGTAATGCCAATCCTGACCTCAAAAGCTTCATTGAAGGTTGTAACAGAACCCATGAGCATCACACCAGAAATAAATACAGTTTTGATATTCCTAGAGTTCGACTTAATCAAACTAGAAATGCTCTACAAATCAAGGGACCCAGAATGTGGAATGACCTTCCCAACCATGTTAAAGACTGTACCTCTCTCAACCAGTTTAAGATGAAAACGAAGCTATACCTATAAATTCCCTGTAACCTACCTTACCCCTCTATTGTCAACCAATGTCTGTTTTTTTTTTTTTAAATGGCGCTGTTTGTCGACAGAATTGTATTTGTTCTGCATTTTCAGCCATGTTCCCCCCTTTTTTATCTCTTTTTTTTATTTGTTCTCAACTCATTTTATTCTTTATGCTCAATTAGTATTAAGCTTTAGTCATTTACGTTTTTCATGCTTGAAACGCTTTGCGTAATAGTGGCTTTAGGCATTGTATGTACTAGCCCTATCTATAAATCCATCACTCTTTGTAAAATCTCTTGTATGTATGCATGTACCTTACCTAAATAAACATTTGATTTGATTTGATTTTGATTTGAGAGAGAGGGGTGATGGTTCTTAATTAAGAAAGCTTTGTTGATGGTGATGGTTCTTAAGAAAGCTTTTGTTTTCGCGGCCCCTTTGCCTCTGGCGTTTGTGCTACACCCCCCCCCCCCCCCGTGCGTCTGTATTCGGTGTTGCAGACAGTTGCGCGGCAGCCATCTGTTCAGCCGCCCTGTGTTACTTCGCCTCTTGTCGTGTTGGCCCCTGCGCCATCGCCCGCTGTGAGTTTGTCCCCTACGGTTCTGCCCGTTATGCTGCCGGCCTCTGTACGACCGGCTCCTGTGCTCCAGCCCCTTGTGGTTCCACCGCCTGTGCCGACGAGCTCTGTGCAGCCTATCCCCGTGAATTCCGCCCCTGCGGCATCTGCCCCCTTGGTAGTGGTCGCCAAGATGGATGTTCCTGACTTTACTTATCGCCCGCGGTGGTCGCGTGGTCACATTCACTTTTTCTGCAGAGGAGTGGGCTCGGTGGGATGCCTACAGGAAGAAGTACCCTCGTCGTCTATATCCGGATAAATATTATGATGATTAACTCTGTGTGTGGTTCTTGATTTGTATTGCCGAATTTCTGCATATACATTTTTTTTCTTCTTCTCTCTCATAGTCTGCCAGTTCCATATGATCCGGTATTCTTTGTTATTATTTTCAATTTGTGTACTGTACAGCTTTTATTTGTGTGTGATGTTATAATGTTCGTGTGTTTCTAGCCTTGTTGTTGTTGGGATATAGTGCTCTGGTGCTTTTTCCTTTCTGACTGTGTTTAGATTTTTACCCACGTTTTTTTCAATTTTGTGTATTATACGACTTTTGTTTGTTTTTGTTATACTGTTCTTGAGTTCTGCTCATGTGTTCCTTGCCTTGTTAAAGTTCATGATTTTTTTTTCTGTTGTAGCTCTATTTGTGTGTTTACCAAATAAAAAAAAAAGCCTGCTGCAATCATTTGAAAATCAATATAATATTTTCTGAGAATAAAAGCCCAAATAGATTTTCAGTGAAATTTCTTAGGTAAACCAATTACTTTTAATATAAAATACAACTGGGATCCTATGTAGTTGTTTATCATTTAATAAAATATATCGTGCCATATTCCTATATTGAAAACACATCCTTCCAGCTATAGTGAAAACAGCGAGAACAGTCCTAGATGAAAAGTCAGTAGATCAGACCGAAGGTGTTGCTGTCAGTACCGCGAGTGTCTCAGCAGTTCAGTAATATTGCAGAAGACTAAGGGTTTCTGCGGATTTCACGTCTTCAGTCTGTTGAAGATTTAGCTAAACAATTGTAGGAAAGTACTGACATCTAATTGAGCAATACTCTTGGTATATGTGACATGTCCATGGAAAAAGAGATTTTGTTGTAGGATTTGCTGTGCGGATTGACCTTACCTACACACACGACAGGGGGTCAGTGGTGTTCTGAGTGTTATATTTTTATATAGTTGGAAAATGCAAACAGAACTGGGATAATTGCTGTTATAAGTTTGCTACTGCTTGTTATGAATTTTAGTGCTGCTATTGGGGGTATAGAGTATTAAAGGGAAGGACCAACAGCTAGAATCAGGATGTATGTAAATTAGTGGCACAAATAGGCCCGGCCCCCAAGGAACATAGGTTCCAGTTTATGCTTTAAGGTTTTAGAACAGATCTGTCGTCTGGGATACAATCATCTACGCCACTACAACAGGAGTAATGGATACACCTCAAAAACTAACTTATTTATTAAACCCTCTTAACAACCACCATATACATTAACAACAATAACAATAACTACTTTACCACACTATCTTACGTTAACTATCTTGGTCCACATAGGCAGGATACAAGGCTTACACTTGGAACAAACTAGGGTAAAGTCTACTTGCAAAGAAATTGAAGGCTTGAAGCAGCCTAGGGTAGTTAAGCTGCATGTGGTACCCTAGTCAAAACACAACATTTAGGGATGCTCAAAACACTGGCTTATACTACACAAGTCTAGCTAGTAGCACGGTAGCACAGGTTAGGTACTTATCTTAGTAGAGTTTAGTAGCTTAAAGTAAGGGAAGGGAGACAGAGGAGGAGAATCGGGGCAGAGCCCCACAGGAATATGTTGACACCACACAGCCTGAACAGAGAAGACCAGAGCAGGAGCCTTCAGTCCCTGAGCTCTCTCCAGTTGTTGCCAGGGAGATAACTAACTGATCGCACAGCTTATAAACATTACAAATCTTTACTGACGTACAATACTGTTTACTTTACTAGTTCTGAGGATAGTTAATAATTAGTTCAACGTATAGTTAATCAACAAGAAGCTCAAGAGTCTGAATGCTCTGTGAGAAACAAGATTCGTCTTACGTTTGGCTAGGGTGACGGGAATAAGGCATACAGTTTTAAAGAACCCTGATATAAATATTATTGTAATTAAATATCCTTCACACATGATCCAATTCTATGAATTAATGTAAGGTAATTATTTAAAGCTCAAATTGACCTCTGGTTTCCATCTGAGGAACCCAGGGTTGTAACACTCCTCCCCCCTTCAGAGAACAAACAATGTGGCTACTAGAATAGTAGTCATATTTTGTTGTTGTAAGAGCGTACAGAGAATAGAAAGGAAAATCTATGCCATAAAAGAAAATCAATCAAAAACAAAAATTTCTCTGCAAGAAAAGCACAAAGGAGATCTCTGAAAGAAAAAGCACACAAAAGTAATTTTTCTGAAAGAAAAAGCACAAACAAAGGAATTCTCTAAAAGAAAAAGCACATAAAATAAACGGAAGTAAATATATATGACACGGAATATATAATGTCACAGGAGAACCTAAAAAAAATAACTAAAGCATAACAGTTGGTATATTGCTTCCTGTGGCTCAGATGAATGTTACTTAGGTAACCAGGACAGAGCGTTGGCTATCATGTTGAGCCGGCCCAGTAGGTGGGTAAGTGAAAGATTGAAGACTTGTAGGTACAATGCCCACCTAAGGATGCGTTTATTTTTCGCCTTCATCTGGTTTAAGAACACAAGTGGGTTATGGTCCGTGTATACTTCCACTATATTGCCTGTGAGGTATACTTCAAACTTTTTGCATGTTAACACTAGCACCAACGCTTCTTTTTCTACCACTGAATAATTGCATTGCACCTTGTCAAATTTTACAGAGTAATAGTATACTGGGTGGTCCACTTTATCACCCCCAGTTTGCAACAACACTGCACCAGCACCCGAGTCAGATGCTTCAACATGAATTTTAAATGATCGGTCGAACCTTAGACTAGTGAGCACTGGGGAGGAAGCTAAGATCAATTTCAAAATTTTAAACGCCTCTGCACAGTCTGTTCACCACTTAAATTTAACGGCCTTCCGCAACAAGTCTGTGAGAGGAGTGGCAACACTAGGAAAGTTCTGACAAAAGCGTCGGTATTACGCACACATACCTATAAACCTTTGAACGTCCTCTTTAGATTGGAGCACTGGATACTCCAGAATGGCACTGATTTTATCTTGCCAAGGTAACACTTTTCCTTGGCCCACTTCATAACCGAGGTATGACACTGTGCCTTGGCCAAAATGACACTTTTTTGCATATAAGGTTAGATTTGCATTTTTCAAAACTATGAACAACTGGCGTAACCTAGCTATGTTGTCAGTCCAATTACCATCAAAAAGCACAATGTCATCTAAATACGCCCAACAATTTGGCACATTAGCGAGCAGAGAGTTCATTAGCCTCTAGAACGTGGCAGGGCATTACGCAAGCCGAACCATAGCACTTGATACTCAAAGACACAATCAGGTGTTACAAACGCGGTTAGCTGCTTGGCATGTTCGCTGAGCAGGATCTGATAATAACCTCTCGAGAGGTCGAATTTCGAGATGTACGTGGCGTTTCCGATCTCGTTGATGCAGTCTTCGAGGAGGGACAGCGGATAGGCATCCACAATGGTCACCTTGTTGAGCTAGCTGCCGATAGTCGGTGCATAATCACCAGGAGTCGTCTGGTTTGGGGACCAAAAGGCAGGGCGAGCACCAAGAGCTCTGGCTCGGCCGGATGAGGCCATGCTGGAGCAGGAAGTCGACCTCTTTCCATACGATGGCCTTATTTTCCGGACTCATCCGGTAGGGCGGAAGGCGAATGGGGGTGTAGTCCGTCAACTTGACATCATGGTAGATGGCATCAGTCTGGGTCGGGACCTCTCTGAACAGACTGGAGAATTCGTCAAGCAACGACTGCACCTCTTCATGTTGGGCCATATGCAAATGGGACAGTCCCTCCTCCACATCATTCACAGAAATGAAATTATTGAGAATGAGATTAGTTGGGTCCCCAGAACAATCATCCCCTCCCTCACTGGAAAAGGAAACATTGGTTAGTGCGATGGGCCTGGGGCCCTGGAACTTCTTCAGCCGGTTCAAGTGTACGAGCATTACCTGGTTACGCTTGTCAGAGTGCCTTACTTTGTACATGAGGTCCCCAGCCTTTTCTGTCACAATATAGGGGCCTTCGTACTTGTGAGACATGTTGTTCCCTAGTCGAGGTTTTAATACCAGGACAGGATCACCAGGCTGAAATACCCGCAACTTAGCCTTAGTATCGTGTCGATCTTTCATATTTTCTTGGGCCTTCCCAAGATACTTTAGTGCAGCCACTTTGCAGTCTCTGAGTCTCTGGTGGTGTTGCGCAAAGAACGCCGAACCTTCGGTCAACGTTATGTTCCCTAACAGATTCTCCTGTAACATTTGCAATGGTCCACGAACTTTATGGCCAAAGACTAACTCAAAAGGAGAACAAGCCAGTGAACTTTGTAACCCCTCTTGAGCAGCAAACAAAACATAAGGCAGGTTCTCATCCCAGGCTTGATGAGAATTCTTGCACGATTTCTTCATCATCTGCTTCAGAGTTAGATGGAACCGCTCAATTACCTCATGACTCTGTGGGTGGTATGAGCTGGAAACCTAATGAGTTATTCCATGGTCCTTACAAAATTGTTAAAAAATATCAGACTTACAATTAGTACCATTGTCAGTTTTCACGACCCGAGGCAATCCAAAAGTAGAAAAAAATGCAACATACGAGCAACAACAGTCTTTGCTCGGATGTTCCTTACAGCAAAAGCCTCAGCATAACGGGTCGTGATACACATCATCGTGATTAGGTAAATATTCCCAAACTTAGTTCTAGGTAATGGACCAACACAGTCCATTACCACATGAGAAAATGATTCCTCTGGCACGACAATAGGCCTTACAGGAGATTTAGGTGGTGTTTGGTTTGGTTTCCCAACAAGTTGACAAGCAATACATGACTTACAAAATTTTGCCACATCACTTTTCAGCTTGGGCCAAAAGAAGAATTTAAAGATTTTTTGATAAGTAATATTAATACCCTGGTGTCTCCCCATTGGATCATCATGAGCAGCTGCCAAAACTCTCTCTCTACAGCAGGTTGGCAACATAAAATGGTGGACTACCTTCCACTCATTTGATAAAGGAGCACTCTGTGGCCTCCATTTTCTCATCAAAATCTGATCATTGAAGTAGTACCCAGTTGTTGCATCTACAATCTCCTCCTTAGAGAGAGCTACCTCGTGACATACCTTCTGCAAGACTGGGGTCAGCTCTCTGCAAATCACTCAAGGAGGCGTCCAGGACTTGTTCAGATGCCAGTGGCCGAGGCTCAACAGTGTTCTCCTCCACCTCCTCACTACTCTCGGTAGGAGGCGATGGTAAGTTCTCCACAATGTCCTTCGCCTCGTCATCGAGTCGGCCCATGAACGTGTCCGCAAGGCCCACTTGGTTTTCACCACTCGGAAAGTTCCTCGTGTCCTCAGAATTTGCCACCTCGGTAACCACAGGGCTGCCCTTACATTTAAGGTAGTGAATCTCAGTGTCAGCTTGATGTATGTGTCGGTGCGTGGTGCCCCCTTCGAATTTCACGACCTAAGTGCTTATTTTGAACGGTTTGGTACTGTGCTCAGCATTCGTTCGAACAAGGTTCTTGAAGAGCACTGTGCTGGGATGCTTGACGGCTCCTGCACCCTGACCATGTCACTGAAGAGTAGTGTTCCGTCCTCTGTGTCCTTGATGGGTTACACGCTCCGCTGCCTGTATCGGGGGCAACCGCGCACCTGTTATAGGTGTGGTAATTAGAGTCATCTAGCTGCAGCGTGCGACGTGGGAGCAACTGACAAGGTGCGTATTTTTCGTGAGGACTTTCCACCCCTGTTGACTATGGACGCTTCTGATGATGGAGTGAGTGTTGTTCCTGAGGTGCCTGATTGTCTGTCTGCTGCTCCGCCTATTGAGGCGGATACTACGCCTTGTATGTCACGTCTGTTAAATGCTGTGGCCCCGGAGATAGTTGTTGTGCCAGAGTGTACGAGTGTCGGGCCGTCGCCTGCACTGGGTGTGATGGATGTCCCAGTGGAAGTCCATGTCCTGCCCCCGCCTGTGGATGTGGTCCAGGTTCCCGGGGGCGCGAGTTCTCCTGTTTTGGAAGGCCTGCCTCCGTCGGGGTTGGGACCTGCCGATCCTGAGAGTTTGGACAAATGTAGTTCTGATGATGTACTCCCTTTGCAGAAGCAGGTGCACCGGTGTCCCGGGCCTATTTCCCAGGATGTGGTGGACCTTGATCCTCTATAAAAATCTTACATTAACACTTGTCTCTCATGACACAAACAATAATAAAAGTTACACTAATTGAATTTAAAACAATTATGTAAATCGACCGTCCACAGCGGTCAGCAACAATTCAATTTACGTTAACACAATCGTGTCTCAACGACACTCAACAATGCAACAATAACTCGAATGCCCTTTATTTACATCACACTTGAGACGCCAAGCATTCAGTGAGTAATTCCAAATTAATTACAATCACTTTGACAGCCTATTAATTAAGACGAGTTTTGATAGACACTGCTGTCTCCCAACTGACAGATTTTTCCGGTCTTACGAGATAATTACATTAACGTGGGTTTTACTACTCTACTTCAAGACTACACAACACCCCTGTGTAAACACAACATCAACACCGTGTGACTTCATCAAGTGGCGGGTGCTAATTCCCCTAATCAGCTACTCGGTGCTTAATCGCCCTGCCCACAGACAGACACAATCAGTCCGGTCGACTGTTGGCAGCCGTGGAGTGAGGACGTTTCTCGACCCTCCGTGGCTGTTGGAGTTGTTTGCTGTTTTGGTCGCCAGGTGGTGTGGGCGTCATTGCCCTACCAGTTTTGTTGCCTGCCTGGCTGCGTTGAGGTGGCAGTTCTGACATGGGGGGCCATCTTCCTCCTGTTCAGCGTGTGAACTCCGTGGGCCTGGAGTTCACTTGTAAGGCTGATTATCCGACCATCGAGATGGTGATGTGTGACATGCTTCGTGTCCCGGTGGAAGCTGTTTACGGTGTGGAGCTAGTTTCGGCCCATCGCGTTGTTATTAAGTTCGTGGGGGAGGACGAGTACCGGGACTTACTCCGTCGGTACGGGGGGCGTACGTTGCCGTTGCCAGACGATGCCGGCTCTGTGGCGATTTCGGACCGCAGTGGTGCCCTGACTTATGTCAGTATCCATGGTGCGCCCCTGGAATTCCCTGATGACCTCCTCCGGCGTTACTTCGGGGGGTTTGGTACTGTTGTCAGCGTGCGGGTGAACAGGCTCTCCTCGGGGCGGTATGCAGGGAGGCGTACGAACATTCGCACGTTGGGGATGCGCCTGCGGTCGGATATACCTTCTTCTGTCCGGCTTATGGGGTACTATCCGGGTGTATTATGCCCGGCAGCCTCGTACCTGTTTCCGGTGTGGCCTGTTGGGGCATCAGGCTGCCGGGTGCTCTGAGGCCCCTGCTGCTCCTGTCAACTTGTTCCGCGACGAGGATTTCCCGCCGCTCCCTCTGGAGGCAGTCTCCGGTGATGTTGATGAGGTGGTGCGCGTCCCGTCTGCTGCTGCTGCTTCCCCGACGGCGCCTGCCGTTCCTCCGGTTGTTGCCGTCCCTCCTCCGGTTCTTGAGGTACCGTCGGTTGGTCTGCCTGATCCTGTTGCTGTCCCTGCTGCTCCCGTGGGCCTTCCTGAAGCTCCCTGTGTGACGTCGCTGTCTTCTCCCTCGTCTTCTGATGCTGCGCCTGGCCCTGTGTCCGTGACTCGGGTCCCGGATGTGCTTGGTGCTGGGGTGACTGCGGAGCCTCCTGCTGTGTGTGGCCCGGTTCCCCCTGTGGTAGAGGCTGCTGCCGTCCTGGCGTCGATTCCTTCGGCTCATGGTACCCGTGTTTCTGGGTCACTTACCGGCTCGGACGATATCCGGCCGGTGCCCAAACGTTCCCGGCGTTCGTCTTCTTCCTGGGCCGACGTTGGTGACTTCAGTGACTGTGGGGCTTCGGGTGTTGACAGTGTGGATACGGATGCGTCGATGTCTCCGCGGTTCGTGGTGGCGGAGGTCCATGTGCCTGCCGGTGCTGGTGCCTGTGTCTCGGACGTGTCTTCGGTTCTTTCTCCGCCGGGGGACTCTCCACAGTGGGGGGTGGTGGCTTCCACTGCCAGGGATGGTGTGGACTCTGGTGCTGGGCGTGGCCTGGTGGTGACGTTACGGAAGGATGCGCGCCGTCCGGGTTCCCTGCTGTCGTCTGGTGGTGTGCCCGGGGCCGTGGGTACCCCTGTGGTGCGGGTGCGCGTTGGGGCCCTGGGGGACGTGTTGCCGGCGTCTGTGATGCCACCGGGTCACTGGTCGAAGATTGCCGAGTTACTGCTGTCTGACGGACCGGAGTGCTTTCGTGGGGGGCAAGTTCCCTTCCAGTGGGAGCGAGTGGCGACTTCTCGCCTCATGAGTTCTACCATCTGGGTCCCCAGTTTGCAGGTGTTTGTTGCCCCGGTTCCGGATGTTATGGCGTTCCCGGTGGATGGACGAGACCCTTGGCAATGGGTGCTCTGGGAGGCGTTCAATGTAAGATTCCCGCGGGCCAAGTTCCCGGGCAAGTATGTGCTCTGATTTCTTGTGTATTTGCTCTATGACATGCTGTGTGTCCTTCTGGCTGTTTGTTTGCCCTGTTCTGTTATGTGCTTCTGCCTCTCCCTTTGTGCGTAGCTTTGCCGTGTGGCATATTAGTTTCTAGTGCTTGGCGTCACTCGTTTCGCGTTTTGGCTTAGCATTACGCCTTTCCTGGCTTTGCGATTCACCCTTCACGGGTACGCCGGGGCGCATCCGATCCCACGATCGTCGTCGCCCCTAACTCAACAACAACAACAACACAATCAGTCCACCGAATAATGACAGGAACTGATGATGACTATCGCAGTTGTTTATAGCGTAGTGGATTATGACGACATCCCTACCTTTATTTCTCGAATAAAGGCGTTAGCACCGATTGAAAAGCAGTATGCAGACGTGGATAAGGAATCCTATTGTTATGAACGAGATAAGAAAATACGTGCTCTAGAACTGTTATATGACAACTTCCGTATGGAAACAGAGATTACAACTCCTGTCCACCTCGGTCTAGGGAGAAAGGAAATGAAATACAGCGAAGTTGGGAATTATATGGACTGGATAGAAGCGATGGCAGTGATTGAAAAATAATATTCTGGGTAGATTTTAACTATCGTGAAAATTGGGGAGCATACAATCGCAAAGTTTATATATCAGAATGCGTTTAAAGAAATCTATCGAGGCGATTATAATGAATGTTGCAGTACTAGTGAAAAGGAAGTAAGTCCACATGAGGAAAGTGATCATTGGAGGCGTAATGTCTAGTCCTGATGTGTAAATTCTATGTCTATGTGGGTAGGTTTGTTATATAAAAATACTACTAATAATAATGCAGTGTGATTAAAATTATCTGTACAGTCTATGTTTTTCACTTTCCTGATGATGATAGTGATGGTGTAGTTGGCTAAATAAACTACATAGCAATGCTATATCTATTCTATTTACCGATTGTGTTATGTGCAGTCTCTAACTTTGTTATATGTGATTTCAAATTATCTGTATAGTCTACGCGTTTTTTCTTCCGGATGGTGGCAGTGGAGAAGTTGGATGGATGGTTGGATGGTAGAATAAGCAATTTATTAATGTTGTCTATTTTTTTTTATTTACCGATTGTGGCGTGTTATTTTCTTTAAAAATATTATACTCTGGAAGAGTGTATAGACGCTATTTATTTGAACACCCCCAACAGCAGCAGCATTAGGTGAAAGGAAAAGACAATCCATAACGTGTTTTGTGAGGCTATATTATAAACACACACACACACACACACACACACACACACACACACACACACACACACACACACACACACACACACACACAGAATGAAGCTGGAGGAGAGGGACTGGACGAGTCATTCATGGAGATGATTGCTAAGGCATGGAAGGAAGTCAGTGGGAAATTGAAGGACCTGAAGGAAACTATATGTAACCTGCAACAAGAACTAAGTGCAGCACGAGATAAAAAGCCTAAAAACAGGCCCTCCTCAGACTCTGGCCCAGGGGACCAACCCCCAGGTGCCAAGAGATGTAGCAATGGCAGGGACCCCTATAATTGGCCCAACCTTTGCTGAAATGCTGAAGAGCCCAGGAGCAATGTCCACAGTCAAGGAAGTTGTAATGAAAACAGTAACCTCACAGGAGGCAGCTAGATGCACAAGCCAGCTAATGGAAAGGAAAAGAGCTGAAGTAGTGGTAGGCGTCAAGGAACAAGAGGGCTCCACAAGGGAGGAATCGAGGACTAAAGACAAAGCTGAAGTGGCAGGGATATTAAAGGAGATAGGAATGGAAGGGGCTGAACAAGACATAGAGCAGTTTTTCCGGATTGGCCAGTACAACAGAGACAAAAAGAGATTGATCAAGGTAGTATTCAAGAGCGAGGACATCAAAGAGGACATCCTAGTAAAGAAGAGCAAACTGAGGCATGCAAGGAACTACAAAGAGGTATATGTTCAGAGGGACATGACTAGAGACGAGATAGTAAGGGCAGCAGATGCAAGGAAAAGGCGCAAGGAGAGGGAAAGGAGCCAGGGAACCTCAGCCTCCAACCCAGCAATCCCAGAGGGGAGTAGGGAACCCCAATCCAGCTACCCAGGAACCCCAGGGGGGAATGCAACACCCCAGCCCACCACCCAATAGAGCCCTCCCTATCCCCCAGCACAAACCCTTCCTTGCCCCTGCATAATGCCCATTATGAAACCCAAATCCTCCCCCTCCCCTTACCCCAAGTAGCCCCTGCTTTCCCAGCCCCTGGTCTTCTCCCTGCCCCAAACAGGCCTGAGCAAGACCAAAGCCCTCTATCCCCCACTCCATCTTCCTCCAAACCCCTGTCAACTACACCGCAGGAGGGCGTGCCCTCTCCCCAAGCAATCCCTGCTCCCTCACCCCCAGGACTTCTTCCTGCCCCAAGCAGGCCTGAGGAAGACCTAAACCCTCCATCCCCCACTCCACCTCCCCCTGAACCCCTGGAAACTACCTCACAGGAGGATGAGCCTACCCAAGTAGCAATGACCATAGAACAACCTCCCACACTTGTGGGGAGTGTGGGTGAAATTGGATATAAGAAAGTGAGCTTCAAGGTAAAGTACTCAAACATTGATGGGATTACATATAAAGCAAGTGAACTGGCAGAAAGGGTGCAAGAAGAAAACCCTGATGTAATAGCACTAACGGAAACTAAATTGTCAGGAGTCATAACAGATGCTGTGTTTCCAAAGGACTACTATATAGTAAGGAAAGAGAGGGATGGGAGAGGAGGTGGAGGAGTGGTCTTGCTGATAAGGAAGGAATGGAGTTTTCTTGAGATGGAAATTCCGGGCTGTGACGGATTCAGACGTTACATAACAGGAACTATAACAATGGGTGGACCTAAGATAATAGTGGCAGTCATTTACAACCCTCCCCTAAATGACAGAAGACCTAGACAGGAGTTTGATAGGAACAACATGGCAACCATTAATATAATAGAGAGAGCAGCTTCAGTTGCCTGCAGGAATGGATCAAGACTCTTAATCATGGGCGATTTTAACCATGGAAAGATAGACTGGGAGAATGGGGACCCACATGGTGGTGCAGATACGTAGAGAGCTAAACTCTTGGAAGTGGCAACAAGGAATTTTCTGAGCCAGCAATTCAAGGAAACCACAAGAGTGAGAGGCAATGATGAACCAGCTAGACTCGACTTGATATTCACCCTGAATGAGTCAGAAATAAGGGAAGTCAAAGTTGAAGCCCCCATAGGAATGAGTGACCACAGTGTACTGACCTTTGTGTACTTGGTGGAGGTAGGGATAACCTATCCAAGGATGGGAGCGGAAGGAAAAAAACTGAATTACCGAAGAGGAAAATATGACGAGATGAGGAACTTCCTCAGGGGAATACCATGGGAAACAGAACTTAGAGACAAGAATGTGCAGGTCATGATGGATTTTGTCACCCAGAAGTGCCAGGAAGCTGCAGACAGGTTTATCCCCGTCTGAAAGGAGAAAAACGAAAACCAACAGAAAAACCCATGGTTCAACCAAGAATGCAAGGTAGCGAAGCAACTGAGTAAAAGAACATGGAGAAACTACAGAAATAACAGATCACCAGAGAGCAGGGAGAGATGCCAGAGGGCCAGAAATGAGTACCTCAGAGAGAAGGAGGGAAGCAGAGAGACAGTTTGAAAATAACATCGCGAGTACAGCCAAGACCCAACCAAAGCTGCTCCACAGCCACATCAGGAGGAAAACAGCAGTGAAGGAACAAGTGATGAAGCTGCGAAGAGGGGAGAACAGATACACAGAGAATGACAAGGTGTGTGAAGAACTCAACAAGAGATTCCAGGAGGTCTTCACAATAGAACAAGGAGAAGCCCCTGCACTAAATGAGGAGGCAGAAAACCAAGCAACCTTGGAGGAATTTGACCTCACCATTGATGAGGTCAAAAGGTGTCTGCTGGAGCTGGATGTGACAAGGGCTGTTGGGCCTGACAGAATCTCACCATGGATACTAAAGGAAGGTGCCAAAACACTAAGTCTGCCACTCTCTATGGTGTATAACAGGTCACTGGAAACAGGAAACTTACCAGAAAGTTGGAAAACAGCTAACGTGGTCCCAATATACAAAAAGGGTGACAGGCAAGAGGCACTTAATTACAGGCCAGTTTCCTTAACTTGTATACCATGCAAGGTGATGGAGAAGATCGTGAGGAAAAGGTTCGTAGAGCATCTGGAGGGAAATAACTTTGTAACGCACCACCAACATGGGTTCAGAGATGGTAAATCGTGCCTCACAGGTTTAATAGAATTTTATGACCAGGCAACGAAAATTAGGCAGGAAAGAGAAGGGTGGGCCGACTGCATTTTCCTGGATTGCCAAAAAGCCTTTGACACAGTACCCCATAAAAGGCTGTTAAAAAAGTTGGAGCAACAGGCAGGAGTAAAAGGGAAGGTGCTCCAGTGGATAAGGGAGTACTTAAGCAACAGGAAACAGCGAGTAACGGTGAGGGGGAAGACAACAGATTGGCGAGATGTCACCAGCGGAGTCCCACAGAGCGCAGTACTTGGTCCCATCCTGTTTCTAATATATGTGAACGATCTTCCAGAGGGTATAGACTCATTCCTCTCAATGTTTGCTGATGATGCAAAAATTATGAGAAGAATCAAGACGGATGAAGATAGACAGAAACTACAGGATGACCTGGATAAACTTGTGGAATGGTCCAGAAAATGGCTGCTAAAGTTCAACTCAGGAAAGTGTAAGGTGATGAAATTAGGCGAAGGGAGCAGGAGGGTAAGCAAAAGGTATCATCTGGGAGGGAAAATCCTGCAAGAGTCAAGTAGAGAGAAGGATCTGAGGGTTGATATCACACCGAACCTGTCCCCAGAGGCCCACATCAAAAGAATATCATCAGCGGCATATGCTAGACTGGCCAACATAAGAACTGCCTTTAGAAACTTGAGTAAGGAATCGTTCAGGACCCTGTATACCACTTATGTAAGACCAATCCTGGAGTATGCAGCTCCAGCCTGGAGTCCATACCTAGTTAAACACAAGACAAAGTTAGAGAAGATTCAGCGGTATGCCACCAGGCTCGTCCCGGAACTGAGAGGATTGAGCTACGAGGAAAGGCTAAAGGAGCTGAACCTCACATCCCTGGAAAACAGAAGAGTAAGGTGAGACATGATAACCACCTACAAAATTCTCAGGGGAATTGACAGGGACAAAGACAAACTCTTCAGCACGGGTGGGACACGAACAAGCGGACACAGGTGGAAACTTAGTACACAGAGACGTTAGAAAGAATTCTTTCAGTGTCAGAGTAGTTAATAAATGGAATGCACTAGGAAGTGATGTGGTGGAGGCAGACTCCATACACAGTTTCAAATGTAGATATGATAGAGCCCAGTAGGCTAAGGAATCTGTACACCAGTTGATTGACAGTTGAGAGGCGGGACCAAAGAGCCAAAGCTCAACCCCCGCAAGCACAAATAGGTGAGTACAAATAGGTGAGTACACACACACACACACACACACACACACACACACACACACACACACACACATACATACGTGTGTGTGTGTCGGGGGGGGGGGGGGAAGGGATATAAGGGAAGTTAAGATGGAAGCACCCTTGGGAATGAGTGATCACAGTATATTGAACTTTGAGTACCTGGTAGAGCTAGGAATTATCTCCACCAAAAAAGAACTAGGAAACAAAAGGATGGCATACCGAAAAGGGAATTATGAAGAGATGAGAAGTTTCCTAAGGGAAATACCTTGGGATTCATGTCTGTACAAGATATGATGAACTATGTTACCCAAAAGTGTCAGGAGGCAGTAAACAGGTTCATCCCGGCCCAAAGGGAAAAATCCGAGAAGCAACAGAAGAATCCATGGTATAATAGGGCATGTATGGAAGCAAAGAAACTAAACAAAAGGGCGTGGAGGAACTTCCGAAATAACAGAACACCAGAAAGCAGAGAGAGATACCAGAGAACCAGGAATGAGTATGTCAGGGTGAGAAGAGAAGCAGAGAAAAGTTATGAAAATGATATAGCAAACAAAGCCAAGACCGAACCAAAGCTACTCCAGTCACATCAGAAGGAAAACAGTGAAAGAACAGGTTTTGAAACTTCGAACAAGCGAGGACAGGTATACAGAGAATGACAGAGGTGTGTGAAGAACTCAAAAAGAGGTTCCAGGTCTTCACAATAGAACAAGGTCAGGTCACTGTGCTAGGAAAAAGGGAGGTAAACCAGGAGGCCTTGGAAGAGTTTGAAACTACGATAGAGGTGGTCAAGAGACACCTGCTGGATCTGGATATTAGAAAGGCTTTTCACAAGACGGGATCTCGCCATGGGTACTGAAAGAGTGTGCAGAGGCACTTTGCTTGCCACTCTCCATAGTGTATAGTAGGTCACTGGAGACGGGAGACCTACCAGAAATATGGAAGACGGCGAATGTGGTCCCAATATACAAAAAGGGCGACAGGCAAGAGGCACTGAACTACAGGCCAGTGTCTTTGACTTGTATACCATGCAAGGTGATGGAGAAGATAGTGAGAAAAAACCTGGTAGCACATCTGGAGAGAAGGGACTTCGTGACAAATCGCCAACATGGGTTCAGGGAGGGTAAATCTTGCCTGATTGCCTTAATAGAATTCTACGATCAGGTGACAAAGATTAAGCAAGAAAGAGAGGGCTGGGCGGACTGCATTTTCTTGGATTGTCGGAAAGTCTTTGACCCAGTACCGCATAAGAGGCTGATAAATAAGCTGGAGAGACAGGCAGGTGTAGCTGGTAAGGTGCTCCAGTGCATAAGGGAGTACCTAAGCAATAGGAAGCGGAGAGTTACGGTGAGGGGTGAGACCTCCGATTGGCGTGAAGTCACCAGTGGAGTCCCACAGGGCTCTGTACTCGGTCCTATCTTGTTTTTGATATATGTAAATGATCTCCCGGGGGGTATAGATTCATTTCTCTCAATGTTTGCGGACGATGCCAAAATTATGAGAAGGATTAAGACAGAAGAGGACTGTTTGAGGCTTCAAGAAGACCTAGACAAACTGAAGGAATGGTCGAACAAATGGTTGTTAGAGTTTAACCCAATCAATTTTTTTTTTTTTTTATATATATACAAGAGTTGTTACATTCTTGTACAGCCACTAGTACGCGTAGCGTTTCGGGCAGGTCCCTGGAAAACGATCCCCTGCCGCGAAGAATCGTTTTTTCATCGTAGTACACATTTTACTGTTGCGTTAAACAGAAGCTACAGTTAAGGAATTGCGCCCAGTAAATCCTACCCGGCCAGGATACGAACCCATGACATAGCGCTCGCGGAACGCCAGGCGAGTGTCTTACCACTACACCACGGAGACTGTGTAATGTAATGTAATGAAGATAGGTGTAGGGAGCAGGAGGCCAGATACAAGGTATCATCTGGGAGAGGAAATTCTTCAGCAGTCAGAGAAAGAAAAAGACTTGGGAGTTGATATCACGCCAGACCTGTCTCCTGCAGCCCATATCAAGAGGATAACATCAGCGGCATATGCCAGGCTGGCCAACATACAAACGGCATTCAGAAACTTGTGTAAAGAATCATTCAGAACTTTGTATACCACATATGTCAGGCAGTATAGGAGTATGCAGCCCCAGCATGGAGTCCATATCTAGTCAAGAATAAGACTAAACTGGAAAAGGTTCAAAGGTTTGCCACCAGACTAGTACCCGAGCTGAGAGGTATGAGCTACGAGGAGAGACTACGGGAATTAAACCTCACTTCGCTGGAAGACAGAAGAGTTAGAGAGGACATGATCACCACATTCAAGATTCTCAAGGGAATTGATAGGGTAGATAAAGACAGGCTATTTAACACAAGGGGAACACGCACTAGGGGACACAGGTGGAAATTGGGCGCCCTAATGAGCCACAGAGATATTTGAAAGAACTTTTTTAGTGTAAGAGTGGTTGACAAATGGAATGCATTAGGAGGTGATGTGGTGGAGGCTGACTCCATACACAGTTTCAAGTGTAGATATGATAGAGCCCAATAGGCTCAGTGTAATGATCTGGGGCTCAGATCATTGGTTCTCCCTTCTCCCCTCTTTTCCCTCCCCTTCTCCCCTCCTTTCCGTCTCCCTCTCCCCTCCTTCCTTCTCCCCTCCCCTTGGCCGTCATTCGTCTCCTCCTCTTCCCCCCCCCCCACTGTCGCCCATTCGTCAGGGTCAAGAGGTTGACCTGAGGGTAGGGTGGTCGTGGATACCTTGGCTTCTCCCACTCAACTTCCCCCTCTCATCCCCTCTCTTTCCCTCTCATTCCCTCTCTTTCCCTCTCAGCAGCGGCCTTCCCCATACCAGGCAGAGTCAAATGTCCCTACTCCTATCTTAGAGGAGACAGGCTTGAACATAAATTATCAGTTTTGTAAACATTGCTCGCAGGTGCCTGGGCTCCATAGACGCGCCTTGTCCCCCTTCTCTTTAGCTGGGGAGAGCTGACTCAATCTTCAGAAATTCATGTAGCTTTCCACGACAGATCAGTGAAGGTGATTGGCCTGAGATAAGGGCCAAGTCCTTATTGGCCCTAGAGAGCCAGACCTCAGGCCTACGTGTTAAATGGTTGGCCAGTGCCAAAATAATGGGTGGAGCCCTGGGGCTGTATTAGATGGTGGGAGGAGTAATCCTTCCCAGCAATAAGTTGGAAAAACTAAATTTCATCAGTGTGTCTTGGGAGTGTATTAGGAACAGGGCCGCAAGCCCGTATCCTCGGGGCTGAGGGCAGCCATCAACATCGTGGCCGTAGTGCGGGTATTTAAGGTATAGTAGCACTTGAGTTTTGTGTCCTCGGTAAATATCCATTGTGCCTCTAGGGAAATAGAATAGGTGATGTGTTCAAATTGTCTTAATTTACATGTTTCATAAAATAAATTGTATAGCTTGTCCAGTGGTATTCACTTAACTCCCCTTTGATATATTTTGCTACTTTGTCATTTTTTAGGTGTTGTATTGGAAGCCCCCCCAGGTTCTCCTAACAATTAATCGATACTAAAGTTGCCCTTGGATTTAAATTAGTAACGTAAATTACACAAACTAATTTTCCAAAATTTATTACTGAAATTCATATTACCCGGAGTCCCATGGTTACTGATTCCTTGCCTTCCTGGGGGATCGGTGATAAGACACATTCAGGTATGGTTGGTCGGGAAGGTGGTGGCAGTGTAAATGTGTTTTGTTATTGTTTTTTTTAACTAATAACCCTTGTCCTTGGTGTATCTTCCTCATTTAATATTCATCTTACATACGGGGCAGTCCAGTGAGGGGTCATACTGGACTGTAACAGTGTTAAGCTGGGGTATTGAGTGAAGAGAGACAGAGAATTACAACAGAGAGCTTATAGTACGATTATGAGAGATCACAAGATAACAGGATTAATACTGGGGAACATTGGGTTATTACAATAGAGGCCGCGGTTATTACGACAGGGTAAGCGGTCATTACAATGGTAGCAGCGGTGTTTCAATAATTTCTTGACGATTATTGAAGCCTCACGCGCCTGTCCGTTCGGTTATGTTATGTGGTGAGGGTGCAGCCGGGGCCCATGAGATAGAGTCGACGGTAATCCTATGTGGTGCGATTCGCATAGAGTAGGCGATTCTAGGGTCGTGAGGGGCTGGTAAGTTTAATTATATACAGTAAGCGTATGCGCTAAGCAGGCAGTTTAGCGTGGAGGCCGCCTTGGGTAGTTGGATAGGGTATTATTTTTCTCGACCCTCTGCAACTACGGACAAGGGTGCTGCGTGGTGGTTTTCGCAGCAACAATTCTAGGTGTCGAATTGTCGGGGCGGGGAAATATTAGGACGCTAATTATTATCCCCGAGGGCGTGGTAGGCGACCCAATCGCTAGATTTTTACGGTACAGCCATGAAGGTACCAAGAGTTCACTGAGGGATGGCGTAGTAGATTCTCTAGCAACGGAATAACGGTGGTGTCGGACAGTTAGATCCGTCGGTTGTTCCGCATTCTAGTCTAACCGTTGACCGCGAAGGACAGGATTATTGGGTACTGTCGGGATCTAGGTGGATGTGGTTACCTAGGCTTGGAGGAGCGACAGGGCGGGCCGGGACGGGACGGTTATAGGTTAAATCGAGATTTCCTTAAGTACTAAATTAAGTTCCCTGTATATTAAGTTCCTTTTCAGGTTAAGTATCCCTTCGTTAGTTAAGTGTTTCCCCTTGTTTACGTAATTCTCGTATATAAGTGTTATTATTTTTTCTAAGAATTTGTTTTACATGTTTAAGTCTGGAATTTTTGTTTTCGTATTGTGCAGTATTAATTCTTTGAGAGAATTACTAAAAGGTGAGTGGTTTTACCGTTTTCAAGTGAAGTGCGGTGCATTAAGTGAAGTCAGTGAAAGAATTGAAATCAGTGACATCGTGGAAAATTGTTGTGATGACGTTTTTCAAAGTCGCTTGGAAAATCTCAATTTCGGAATAAATTCTAGTTTTGTGCCTGGCCATACGATCATCGGGTCGTCAGGGTTAATTCAAGTGTGCGATTAAAGTGATCCGAGTGCGAACTTTGAGAGACCAAAAGTCGAATTTTGGTCATTTAAGCGAATTAGCGTTGGGACTCTGAAGTTTCTAACGGTTTTACTCAGCGCCCAGTAATTGTTTGCGCTCAACCAAGTGTCTAAGTGTCTCGCGAGTAGTATATTCAGTTCAAGTGATAAGCGAACTACACGTCGGTATTTAATTTATAATTTTGAGAAAAGAAATACTTGGTTAATTAAGAATTAGTGCGGAGACTACTTCCTGAGGATTCGGCTTCGTGACAGTGAGCGCGCCTTTAATTTTTGTATACTTACCAACGTGTCCAAGTGGTTAGCGAGTGTTATATTCCGTTAAAGTAACCAGTCAACTACGCGCCAGTATTTAAATTATAATTTTGGGAAATTAATTACTAATTTTTACTTAAGGTTCAGCGCGACTCTGTAGCCGTGAGCGTTGCAGATATCAGTGTATATTTCTCAGTATTCTACAACGAGACCGGCGGTGAACAAGTGTATGCTATGTAAACATCGAGTTCATACAGTAACGTAAATAATTAATTTAACATTAATTTGGTTTAACTAATAATACTTATAATTATGTCCGAGCGCCGTTGTTAGTATCGGGCGTTACGGAATTAAAAATAATTGTTGAAGATATAAACATCGCGCCAGTGTTAAATTAACGTTACCGTCGTTCATTCCTAGTGCGCCTAAGATTTTCAAGAAAAATTTAGGAAATTCAGTTAACGTAAAGTGTTGTAATTATTGTGCGCTGGTAAACAAGACTTTGATTATTTTCGATAAATAAAATAGAGGTGAAACTAAATTAATTACAGTAAATTCAGTGTAGTCCCTTTCGCGTAAATATTAATTGTATAATTTCAGTATATTTTGTTAAAGAATTCGGGAATTATCAATTTTCTAAGATTTATATTGGATTGGCATTTACAGACAAGAAAGTCGTACTATAATTCTTTTTATATTTGCGTTACCAGTCCACTTCTAGTGTCTAATAAACATAGTGGAAATTAATTACATTTTTTCAAGTTTATTCTAGTAGTCCGTTCATTTAATAATTAACGTAACCTTTTTGTGTGGTTTATAAGTGCGCATATATAGTTTGTTCAACGTCGTATACAGTGTTTGTTTCACAAGTGATGATTAGTAGTCGATGCCGGTTGCGTATTTCCATCTGTCCGCATATAAATTTTACGAATGAGAGAAGAGGATAATATGACTAAAGAAATTCATTCATTGGTGTAGCGTAGTCAGCGAGACTCTGACACCGACAGCTATCATCGTCTGTCAACGGGCGACGGTCCTCACTGGGGCTCGAGAATTCGATTAGGAAGGGTGGCGATATATGGTACTTCCGGTTTGGTCACACGGAACATTTTTACCAAGGATTGAGGTTAGGAAACATTTTGTGTTTTGCTAGAAGTTATGGATGAAACCAAATCGTGTGTTAAAAGTTCCCCTGATCCGACGACGGGTCTTGAAGTTACGTCTTGGGGTGAAAATGGTTTTTATCAATGAATGGACAATGTATACAGACGCACCCTCCCCAATACCCCATCCTTACCCAAGCACCCCTCCCTGCCTACAACCCCCAACCTCAAACCCTCCCTACCTACAACCCCATTCCCCAACCTTACCTCCAGGCCAACCCATGCCCACCCCAATCCCTGGCAGTCCCATACCAACCCCAGCCAAATACCACCCAACCCCTTGTCGACGCGTTATTAGAATTGTGGAAAACTACATTTCCCTCGCAACTCCCACCCTTACAACCCCCTGTTTACAACCCCCCTCCACAACCCACCCCCGGCCTGCCTTCACCCTCCCACCTATCCCCCCAACCAATCCAACCAACCCCTCCTGTTACCCACCCTACCCCCTCCATTAATCCTACACCTTGCTCCTCACCTCCCCTCCACCCCTCTTCCCCCCCTACCCCCATTCCTAGTGTCGCCTCTACAGAAGTTGCTGGGGAATGTAGCCAGCGAGTTTCTGGGACGCGTAAAATTGCTGATGAAATTTGTTGGAAGTGTCATGGCCGAGGCCATTACAGGTATGTGTGCACGAGCACACGGGTCAAGGGTGACCCAGAACAGGTCAGCACGTTGGCTGGCAGACCTACGTTTGAGATGACGGTTGAAGGTGTGAGATTGACACTTAACTCCCCTTTGATATATTTTGCTACTTTGTCATTTTTTAGGTGTTGTATTGGAAGCCCCCCCAGGTTCTCCTAACAATTAATCGATACTAAAGTTGCCCTTGGATTTAAATTAGTAACGTAAATTACACAAACTAATTTTCCAAAATTTATTACTGAAATTCATATTACCCGGAGTCCCATGGTTACTGATTCCTTGCCTTCCTGGGGGATCGGTGATAAGACACATTCAGGTATGGTTGGTCGGGAAGGTGGTGGCAGTGTAAATGTGTTTTGTTATTGTTTTTTTTAACTAATAACCCTTGTCCTTGGTGTATCTTCCTCATTTAATATTCATCTTACATACGGGGCAGTCCAGTGAGGGGTCATACTGGACTGTAACAGTGTTAAGCTGGGGTATTGAGTGAAGAGAGACAGAGAATTACAACAGAGAGCGTATAGTACGATTATGAGAGATCACAAGATAACAGGATTAATACTGGGGAACATTGGGTTATTACAATAGAGGCCGCGGTTATTACGACAGGGAAAGCGGTCGTTACATCAGGAACCTGTACACCAGCTGATTGACGGTTGAGAGGCGGGACCAAAGAGCCAGAGCTCAACCCCCGCAAACACAACTA
Organism: Procambarus clarkii; assembly: GCF_040958095.1. Taxonomy (NCBI): domain Eukaryota; kingdom Metazoa; phylum Arthropoda; class Malacostraca; order Decapoda; family Cambaridae; genus Procambarus; species Procambarus clarkii. The sequence continues at coordinate 18,091,837 of NC_091203.1, read as the reverse complement.
GGTGAGTACAAACACACACATACACACAGATGTAGGTAGCTACGCCACTACAATCACCAGGTAGCTCCACCACTACCATCACCAGGTAGCTCCACCACTACAATCACCACGTAGCTACACCAATACAATCACCACGTAGCTACACCACTACAATCACCAGGTAGCTACACCACTACAATCACTTGGTAGCTACACCACTACAATCACTTGGTAGCTCCGCTACTATAATCACCACGTAGCTACACCACTACAATCACCACGTAGCTACACCACTACAATCACTTGGTAGCTACACCACTACAATTACTTGGTAGCTCCACCACTATAATCACCACGTAGCTACACCACTACAATCACCACGTAGCTACACCACTACAATCACCAGGTAGCTACACCACTACACTCACCAGGTAGCTACACCACTACAATCACCAGGTGGCTACACCACTACAATCACCAGGTAGCTACACCACTACCATCACCAGGTAGCTACACCACTACAATCACCAGGTAGCTACACCACTACCATCACCAGGTAGCTACACCACTACCATCACCAGGTAGCTACACCACTACCATCACCTGGGAGCTACACCACTACCATCACCAGGTAGCTACACCACTACCATCACCAGGTAGCTACACCACTACCATCACCAGGTAGCTCCACCACTACCATCACCTGGTAGCTCCACCACTACCATCACCAGGTAGCTACACTACTACCATCTCCTGGTAGCTACACCACTACCATCACCAGGTAGCTACACCACTACCATCACCAGGTAGCTACACCACTACAATCACCAGGTAGCTACACCACTACCATCACCAGGTAGCTACACCACTACTATCACCAGGTAGCTACACCACTACCATCACCTGGGAGCTACACCACTACCATCACCAGGTAGCTACACCACTACCATCACCAGGTAGCTACACCACTACCATCACCAGGTAGCTCCACCACTACCATCACCTGGTAGCTCCACCACTACCATCACCAGGTAGCTACACTACTACCATCGCCTGGTAGCTACACCACTACCATCACCAGGTAGCTACACCACTACCATCACCAGGTAGCTACACCACTACCATCACCAGGTAGCTCCACCACTACCATCACCAGGTAGCTACACCACTACCATCACCTGGTAGCAACACCACTACCATCACCAGGTAGCTACACCACTACCATCACCAGGGAGCTACACCACTACCATCACCTGGTAGCTACACCACTACCATCACCAGGTAGCTTCACCACTACCATCACCTGGTAGCAACACCACTACCATCACCAGGTAGCTACACCACTACCATCACCTGGGAGCTCCACCACTCCCATCACCAGGTAGCTACACCACTACCATCACCAGGTAGCTACACCACTACCATCACCTGGGAGCTACACCACTACAATCACCTGGTAGCTACACCACTACCATCACCAGGTAGCTACACCACTACCATCACCAGGTAGCTACACCCCTACCATCACCAGGTAGCTCCACCACTACCAGCACCTGGTAGCATCACCACTACCATCACCTGGGAGCTACACCACTACCATCACCAGGTAGCTTCACCACTACCATCACCTGGTAGCAACACCACTACCATCACCAGGTAGCTACACCACTACCATCACCAGGAAGCTACACCACTACCATCACCAGGTAGCTACACCACTACCATCACCTGGGAGCTTCACCACTACAATCACCAGGTAGCTACACCACTACAATCACCAGGTAGCTACACCACTACCATCACCAGGTAGCTACTCCACTACAATCACCTGGTAGCTGCCAGGTGCGTGTCGTATTTCTGCATGTTGTAACACATCTCATTTCCAAACATTAGCGATGAACATTACAGCAACAAATTATTAATATTCTGGTAAAAAAACAAAATATTTTTCAGTAATAATAAAACATAAATAATGAGTACTGATAGAATCAACTCCTGCATGATGAAAATGTCGGTGGTGGTGGTGGCGGTGGTGTGTCGCGTGTTGTGGTACGTCTGGGGTGTGGTCCAGGACCACTTCCGTCTGCGCCTCCTCTAGCGGCAGTACGACTCCAGCTGGCGGGGACTGTTGAGTAACGTTCCCCTCTTGAAGGTGATTGTCCCTCCACGCCCCGGGACATCCACGACTCCCTGGACCTGCTGGACCATGTCCAGTTGCTTCGTGACGGGCGTCCTCGAGGTGGCCGTCTGGTGGGTCTTCATCAGGACCCTTAGTGTCCTTCTCGACCTGGACCCAGTTGAGTCCTCCATCAAGGAGACGGAGTCGACGGGGCCAGTTGAGTCCTAAGTGAAGGAGACGGAGTTGACGGGGCCACCTCCAGTGACCCCACCCATGACAACACCAGTGTCACACACTCTGCGCATAACACCGCAGCCCGTGACTCCTTTGACCCGGGGAAGGCGTGTCAGGATACGACCCAGGTCACGATCCAGGTCACGACCCAGGTCACCCGTGACACAGACGTGGTGCTACAGGACACCACCTGTGGCATAATTGGTGGTGACCACCCCCGTGAATACCCCAGTGACCACCCCTGTGACAACACCAGTGTCACACACTTTGCGCATAACACCGCAGACCGTGACTCCCGTGACCAGGGACAGGCGTGTCAGGATACGACCCAGGTCACGACCCAGGTCACCTGTGACACAGACGTGGTGCTACAGGACACCACCTGTGGCATAATTGGTGGTGACCGCCCCCGAGAATACCACAGTGACCACCCCCGTGACTACCCCTGTGACAACACCAGTGTCACACACACTGCGCATAACACCGCAGCCCGTGACTCCCGTGACCAGGGACAGGCGTGTCAGGTTACGACCCAGGTCACCCGTGACACAGACGTGGTGCTACAGGACACCACCTGTGGCATAATTGGTGGTGACCACCCCCGTGAATACCCCAGTGACTACCCCTGTGACTACCCCTGTGACAACACCAGTGTCACACACACTGCGCATAACACCGCAGCCCGTGACCCGGGGCAGGCGTGTCAGGATACGACCCAGGTCACGACCCAGGTCACCTGTGACACAGACTTGGTGCTACAGGACACCACCTCAGGCAAAATTGGTGGTGACAATCCCCGGGGCAACCCCCGTTACGACATCCGTGACCACACCTGTGACCACCCCCGTGAGAACACCAGTGTCAGACACACTGCGCATAACACCGCAGCCCGTGACTCCCGAGACCCGGGGCAGGCGGGGAAGGTCACGACCTCAGTGAACCACAGTTCATGAACTGAGGAAGAACCTGGTGTAGGAACACCAGATTCCTACCTTAACACTTTGCCGTGGGAGGGACTAAAACTTTGCCGTGGGAGAAACTAGCACCTTGCCGTGGGAGGGACTACCACTCTGCTGTGGGAGGAACTACCACTCTGCCGTGGGAGGGACTACCACTCTGCCGTGGGAGGGACTACCACTCTGCCGTGGGAGGGACTACCACTCTTCCGTGGGAGGGACTAACACTTTGCCGTGGGGGGGATAAACACGGCTGTGGTTTTGCGGGCCACGCGGTTTTGCGGGCCTCTCGCTCGCTCGGTTTCGCGGGCCTCTCGCTCGCTCGGTTTCGCGGGCCTCTCGCTCGCTCGGTTTCGCGGGCCTCTCGCTCGCTCGGTTTCGCGGGCCTCTCGCTCGCTCGGTTGCGTGGGCCTCTCGCTCGCTCGGTTGCGCGGGCCTCTCGCTCGCTCGGTTGCGCGGGCCTCTCGCTCACTCGGTTGCGCGGGCCTCTCGGTTGCGCGGGCCTCTCGATCGCTCGGTTTCGCGGACCTCTCGCTTGCTCGGTTTCGCGGGCCTCTCGCTCGCTCGGTTTCGCGGGCCTCTCGCTCGCTCGGTTTCGCGGGCCTCTCGCTCGCTCGGTTTCGCGGGCCTCTCGCTCGCTCTGTTTCGCGGCCTCTCGCTCGCTCGGTTTCGCGGGCCTCTCGCTCGCTCGGTTTCGCGGGCCTCTCGCTCGCTCGGTTTCGCGGGCCTCTCGCTCGCTCGGTTTCGCGGGCCTCTCGCTCACTCGGTTTTGAGGGCATACTGCTTGCGTGGTGTTAGTCATCCCCACAACAAAGTGTTAGTCCCCCACGTCAAATTAAGCGTTTGTCCCCTAACGGCAAAGTATTTGTCCCCCCACGGCAAAGTGTTAGTCCCTCCCATGGCAAAGTGTTAGTCCCTCCCACGGCAAAGTGTTAGTCCCTCCCGCGGCAAAGTATTAGTCCGCCCTACGGCAAAGTAAACCGGGAAAATGTTACTTCCCCCCCCCCTCGGCTGGCAAAGTGTTATTCCCCCCCCCACTGGCAAAGTGTTATTTCCCCCCTCCCCCCACGGCAAAGTGTTAGTCCCCCCAACAGCAAAGTGTTATTCTCCCCCCCCCCCAGCGACAAAGTGTTAGGAGCAAGTGGCCGAGAGTACTCAACTAATTGTGCTTACGAGGGTTTAGCTCTTTCGGCTCGCTTCCCATTTGTCATATCAAATGATTTTTTTTTGCCACAAAACACACACACACACACACAAGGGACGAGGGAGACATTGTGCCGCGCTCGTCAATAAGGCTTTATATCTCGGAACATCAGAGGGATACACGGGAAATTCGGTGTTCAGTGATAATACAAAGTGCAACACACCATTTTGAAACTAGAAAACTTATGGATAGTGTCCGATAGTGCATATTAGACAAGAACAGGGGTACAACATCTGTGCCAGGACAAGCACGTGGGCCACTGCATGGTCAGAGTGTACACAACTAGATGTGATAGTAAAGATCATAACATATAGTGAATAGGATAGTGAAGAAGTGATTCTAAACGTGTGGCATTGAACTATATTGGTGATAAGAAGAATAAGGAGCAGAATACTGGCGATATATAGTGACAAGTTGGAGGGACTTACGCCTGGCAGTGGCGTGGATGGAGACAGCAGGCCTACACACCACTGTCAACAGTACTTAACACCTGTTTGTGCAGCGGGATTTTGAATTGGCGGTAAGGTAAAGCCTCTCACAAAGTCAGTCAGTCAATTGGTGTACAGTGTTATTGCTTTTTAATAGTTAGTCTTGGATATAAGTTAACAAACTGAAACGAATATCAAGGGAAATGGGCAGCTCATGTGGGAACTAGTTTTCTGACACAAAAGTGTGAAAAACACTCCGCTCTACCTACACGGAGACATCTCTCCCCCCCCCCCTTCTCTAACCCCCAGCCCCTCCCACCAGAGCAGCAACTGTAAACACACTGCCTCCCAACCATATGGACCACATTTAACAGTTCCTCTCTAATCCCCCCACACACCCTCGAAATCCCCACACACCCTCGCCATCCCCTCCCTCTCTCCCACCTCCTCCCCCCTTCAATACACACTCAGACACCTAACTCCCTCCCCCCCCCTCTCTCTGCCTCCCCCCCTCTCTCTCTCTCTCTCTCTCTCTCTCTCTCTCTCTCTCTCTCTCTCTCTCTCTCTCTCTGTCTCTCTCTCTCTCTCTCTCTCTCTCTCTCTCTCTCTCTCTCTCTCTCTCTCTCTCTCTCTCTCTCTCTCTCTCTCTCTCTCTCTCTCTCTCTCTCTCTCTCTCTCTCTCTCTCTCGGGAAGGGACACGAACTCGGGCTTACACACGCAGGATGTCAATCGCGGCTGGAACAAATTCAGAGGAAGGGGTGGAACAGGAAGCCTGGATGATGGGAGTATTCCAGCAAATGTGGGATGAATTCAGTGAAGGACTGAGGGTAATGAGGGAGGCAGTTGCCAACCTGCAGGATGAACTAAGGGCAGCAAAGGAGGAGATAAGATGCCTGAAGGAGACTTCTCCACAATACCAGACACAAACCGTGCCTCAGGGAGACAGAAATGCTACTGTGGAGTGAACCTCCACACCTCAGCTCTCATTTGCTGAAATACTTAAAACGAGCCCTGAAGCTAGATCTGCAGTTAAGGAAGTTGCCATGGAAGTGGCTTCCTCTCAGGAAGCGGCTAGATGTACTAGCCGGCTGATAGAGAGAAATAGAGCAGTAGTAGTAGCAGGCATTATAGAGCAAACAGGGACCAGACCAAAGGAGCGGAGAGACAAGGACAAAAACATGATTAAAGAGATCCTTAAAGAGGTAAGGATGGAGGCAGCTGAGCAAAATGTAGAAATGGTTTTCAGGCTTGGAAAGTACAACAAGGACAGAGACCGAATGATGAAGGTGGTTTTCATGAGCGAAATCGCGAAAGAGGAACTGTTAGAAAGGAAGTGCTGTCAAACAAATGTAGAGAAGTTCAAAAGAGTATTCTTGCAGAGGGATATGACAAGGGAAGAGAGAATGCAGGCAGCAGACGCGAGGAAGGAGCGCAGGGAGAGAGAAAGGAATCAGGGAGCCACACCCTTGATCCTTACAATCCCAGAGGGGAATGGGGAACCCTCCTCAAACAGAGCATTAGCCACAGGGAGTGCGGCACCACCCCCACATTCTACCCAACAGACACCCTACCTGCCCCAACCCCTGTCAGCCCCCCACTAAGTACCCACCTAAGGCACCCTCCCCCCACCCACCCCTCTCCTCCCACTCACCCCCCTCCTCCCACTCCCACCTCCCCCCAGGACCTCCCTTCTCCCCCATCCCCCAAGCCCTCTCTTCTCCCACATGCCCTTCCGTCTCTCCCACCCACAAGCCCTCCATTCTCCCCTACCCCCTTAAGCCCCCCACTCTTCCCGACCCCACCTAAGCCTTCCCCTCTCCACCACTCCCCAAAACCCTCCCCTCTTCCTCAACCACCTCAGCCTTCCCTTTCCCCCCACGCCCCCCAAGCCCTCCCCACTTTATTGCCCCCCCAAACCCCCCTTTCTTCCCCATACCCCCCCCAACCCTCCCCCTCTCACCCACCCCCCCAACCCTCCCTCCCCTCACCCACTCCCCCTACCGTCCCCCTCCCCCCTAACCCACACTCCCTACCCTCACCTACCCCCCCAAGCCCTTCCTCCTCCACCAGTCTCCCCGTACCAGATCCTACCAGCTCCCGCTCACCCCAGACCCCACAGGTCCCCCCCAGAGGAGAAGCAGAAGAGAGTTAGTTTCATGGCAATGTACTCAAATATAGATGGGATCACAAGCAAGGCAAGCGAACTAAGGGAAAAAGCACAAGAAGTGAACCCAGATGTAATTGGACTCACTGAAACAAAACTCTCTGGAATCATAACGAATGCCGTGTTTCCCCAGGAGTACACAATAATAAGGAAAGAGAGGGAAGGTAGGGGAGGAGGCGGAGTGGCCCTACTCATGAGAAAGGAATGGAATTTTAAGGAGATGGCTATCCCGGGCTGTGAGGGTTTCAGAGACTACATAGCAGGCACCATGACAATGGGAGGACCAAGGATAGTAGTAGCAGTAATATATAATCCTCCACCAAATGACAGAAGACCCAGTGAAGAGTACGTAAGCAATAACATGGCAGTTAACACTATAATTGAGAGGGCAGTCTCTTCTGCCTGTAGAAATAGATCCCACCTGCTCATCATGGGGGAGTTCAATCACGGCAGGATTGATTGGGAGAACAAGGAACCGCATGGAGGCGAGGATACGTGGAGAGCCAAACTACTGGAGGTGGCGACTAGAAACTTCTTAACCCAGCATGTCAGAGAACCCACAAGGTTGAGAGGAAATGACGAACCAGCGAGACTCGACCTGGTCTTCACCCTGAACGACTCTGACATAAGAGAAATCAGTTTTGAGGCCCCAGTAGGAATGAGCGACCACAGTGTATTGGTGTTTGAGTACCTGATTGAAGAAGGGTTATGGAACTCGAAGAGGGATACCGAAACCAAAAGGTTAGCATACCGAAAGGGAAACTATGAGGAGATAAGAAAATTCCTAACAAATATAGCATGGGAAACAGAGCTCAGGGAAAAGACGGCCCAAGTTATGATGGAATACATCACGCAAAAATGCAAGGACGCAGCAAACAAGTTTGTCCCAGTCCAAAAGGAAAACAGTGAAATGACGAATAGAAACCCATGGTTTAATCAGAGATGTAGGCTAGCTAAGCAGCAAAGTAAAAGGGCATGGAGAAACTATAGGAATAACAGGACACTGGAGAGCAGAGAAAGATACCAGAATGCCAGGAATGAATATGTCAGGATGAGAAGAGAGGCAGAAAGACAATACGAAAATGACATCGCAAGTAAGGCAAAGACTCAGCCTAAATTGCTGCATAGTCACATCAGGAGAAAAACAAAAGTAAAGGAACAGGTTATGAAATTAAGGATAGGGGCAGAAGGATTCACTACAAACGACAAGGAAGTGTGTGAGGAACTGAATAAGAAATTCCAAGAGGTCTTCACCTTAGAGCAAGGAGAAATCCCAGAGATAAGAGAGGGAATAGCTAACCAGAAACCACTGGAAGAGTTTGAGATTACCAGCGGGGAAGTAAGGAAGTGTTTACTAGAATTGGATGTGACAAAGGCTATAGGCATAGATGGAATCTCCCCTTGGATACTAAAGGAAGGAGCAGAAGAACTGTGCCTCCCGCTCTCCATAGTGTATAACAAATCACTGGCAACAGGGGAACTGCCAGATATTTGGAAAGCAGCTAACGTAGTCCCGATATATAAGGAAGGGGATAGACAGGAGGCACTGAATTACAGGCCAGTGTCCCTAACCTGCATACCATGCAAGATGATGGAGAAGATTGTGCGAAGAAAGCGAAAGAACGAAAGAACTTTGTAACACAGCATCAACACGGATTCAGGGATGGCAGGTCCTGCCTCACAGGGTTACTTGAATTCTACGACCAGGCAACAAAAATAAGGCAAGAAAGAGAAGGGTGGGCAGACTGCATATTTTTGGATTGTCAGAAAGCCTTTGATACAGTGCCACACAAGAGGCTAGTGAAAAAACTGGAGATGCAGGCTGGAGTGAAAGGGAAGGTACTCCGTTGGATACAGGAGTACCTAAGTAACAGGAGACAACGAGTCAGTGTGAGGGGTGAGGTCTCAGATTGGCGAGACGTTACGAGCGGAGTACCGCAAGGGTCAGTCCTTGTACCTATACTGTTTCTGATATATGTAAATGATCTTCTAGAGGGTATAGAATCGTTTACTCTCAATATTTGCCGATGATGCAAAAATTATGAGGATTGAAACTGAGGACGATAGTAGGAGGCTACAAGATGACCTAGACAGACTGAGTGAATGGTCCAACAAATGGCTGTTGAAGTTCAACCCGAGTAAATGCAAAGTAATGAAAATAGGCAGTGGAAATAGGAGGCCAAACACAGGATACAGAATAGGAGATGAAGTACTTAATGAAACGAGCAGAGAGAAAGATCTAGGAGTTGATATCACACCAAACCTGTCTCCTGAAGCCCACATATAAAGAATAACGTCTGCGGCATATGCGAGGCTGGCTAACATCAGAACAGCGTTCAGGAACCTGTGTAAGGAATCATTCAGAATCTTGTACACCACATATGTAAGACCAATCCTGGAGTATGTGGCCCCAGCATGGAGCCCGTACCTTGTCAAGCACAAGACGAAGCTGGAAAAAGTCCAAACGTATGCCACTAGACTAGTCCCAGAAGTAAGAGGCATGAGTTACGAGGAAAGGCTGCGGGAAATGCACCTTACGATACTGGAAGACAGAAGAGTAAGGGGAGACATGATCACAACCTACAAAATCCTCAGAGGAATCGACCGGGTAAACAAGGATAAACTATTCAACACTGGTGGGACGCGAACAAGGGGACACAGGTGGAAACTGAGTACCCACATGAGCTACAGAGACGTTAGAAGGAACTTTTGCAGTGTCAGAGTAGTTAACGGATGGAATGCATTAGGCAGTGATGTAGTGGAGGCTGACTCCATGTACAGTTTTAAATGTAGATATGATAGAGCCCAGTAGGTTCAGGAATCTGTACACCAGTTGATTGACAGTTGAGAGGCGGGACGAAAGAGCCAAAGCTCAACCCCCGCAAGCCCAAATAGGTGAGTACAAATAGGTGAGTACACACACACACACACACACACACACACACACACACACACATACATATACACACAAATACACACAAATACACACACACACACACACACACACACACACACACACACACACTCACACACACAGAGGAAGTGATGTGGTGGAGGCTGACTCCATACATAGTTTCAAGTGTAGATATGATAGAGCCCAATAGGCTCAGGAATCTGTACACCTGTTGTTAACGGTTGAGAGGCGGGACCAAAGAGCCAGAGCTCAACCCCCGCAAACACAACTAGGTGAGTACACACATACACACACAACTAGGTGAGAACTAGGTGTGTATACTGTGACGGAGGTCCCCCCCCCCCTTATAATTCTCCCACGCCTGCAGTAAGAGTCATGTCTAATTTTCCCAAGCGTTCTCTACGTTGCAGGCTACAATTTGATATATGGGAGAGAGTGAAGTGTTCTCGGAGAGCCGAGAAATTTGTGAAATAGTGATATTTTGGCCTGTGGTTTAGGCCCTTTAGGGAGCCAAGATGGCGCTGGCTTCCCTGATCTCCCGCCAAAACCGTGTGACGTCAGTGGCACCGGATTGGTCACCGACCGCAGTGTGGCACCGGGAGCCAATGAAAACCTCCCATAGTAAAAGTAACGTCACGAAGGAAGGGGGTCCGGCCAGCGCGCCGGGCTGGCGCCAGCAGTCAGACACGACACGTCATAGAGGTTGGGCGTGCGATGAGTGGTCCTGTCAGTCGGACAGTTATTCCAGCTCCCGTGGATTTATGCGTCACCGGAATTCCGCCAGTACTCTGAGAAGTCTTCCCTAGTTCATGTGTTGAACCAGAAGAGGGAATTGACGGTTATTTGAGCAACAAGTGCTCCAGTCAGGTACTGTGCCAGTAGCAGTGAAGCCGTGCAGTGACGTATGTTGACGTCTGTGGCAATTCACCAGTTCGTGACAGCGTAGTGGCTGACAGAGCCACTGGGTAGCTGAGGAAGAGAGGACTATTTGGGGAAACCGAACGACTGTAGCTGAGACGTAGGCGACAGCCGTTGCTGGGAGAAGACGACGGCCAGGAGACCGACTCCAACCTTCAAGAAGTCAAGAAGGAGGACGGACCTGCAGTGAGGAGGCACGGAGACGACGCGCTAAACGGTGGGACGACGAGAGGCTCTGGTAGGACACGACGACGTGTAGTGTGGGGGCGTTCCCGACACGAGGACCAAGAGCTACATCTCGACTCTCATCGGAGGATAGGGTGAAGTAGGTGGTTCTAGTTCCCTCCCCATTCCCCTTTAGTTAGCTATATTATTTGGCTATATTATCTAGCCTGAAGATTTTATATGTCGTGAGCAAGTCTCACCCATGTCACGATAAAGCACCAGTGTGCTAGACAGTACTGTCAAGAGTACTTGTAATATTCATGTTGATTATTGGTGTGTACAGGCACCAGGAACCAGTGATAAATTTACTGTGTTGTGTATATCTTTCTATAGATTTTGATATGAACATATAGTGGTGAATTATATATAATATTATGCCAGTATTTGGAGGTTAGGCTATGTGCCCAGAAACTATTTATTTTCCATGTATTGATGATTGATTTATATACCATATATATGTCTATGTTCATTCAGTGAATAATCATTTGTGAGTACAGTGAATTATTGCGTTATCGCCAACGAGAGAAAGAACTGAAAACTCCAGTGTTAATAGTTTATAATATATTGTTGAGTGAAGAACAATGTGAAGCCATTACAGTGAATCATTATAGCATTGATTGTAGAAAAGACTGTTTGAGCCTGAGTACAGTGTAACTAAGTAATTCGGTATATTTGTGCCAATATCGAGTGTGCGAGTTTCTAGTAATATTGGAGAGTTTAAAGAAACCGCGCGCGTGAATCTAGCAAACAAGCAAATTTCGCGCGGAGAGTCCATTGCGATCAGCTGTTCTTGACACTTGATGAGGAGGGGGAGGTGTTGCCACCTAATGATCGCGGACTATTCGTGGGAATTACCAGCCGCGTCAGGATCAGTCGATTTAATTGATTATTGTTTGGCTTTGTGACATCTTTCATACATTTTAAGTAAAATACAAAACTCTCTTTGTGTTTTATCATCCCCTCCATTGATCTTGTGGCTATACTACACCTGTAAGCATAGAGTGATAACAATAAGTACCTGCCTGATTCCTGATCTTTGAGTGTGACCTTGCCAAGGCTACCACTGAATACACCAGTCCACTGAGGGTGTCACTGGCCACCTTAAACACCAGTTGGCGATCTTGTGAATAACCGTAGAGCCCTATTGTTGGGGAGGGCACACGACAGTCGATATGCACGAGTCGTGTTCTCACTCTTTCTTAATTAGAGGCCCCCCCTCCCCGCTCAGCTCGTTGTCGCCGTGTGGGGGCTTCGTGGGCGGCTGCTGGAGTGTGATGCTCCTTAGGACGGTCCTCTGTCCTTTTCTAGCCTTGTGCTCCTGCTGCCGTCCTCTCCAATTCTGCTGGGCACCTTTTCCTTTTCCTTCTGTTTCGTTTTTCTCCCCCCTCTTCTCCTATCTGCTTGCCGTTTCCTGCCGACCTTTTGCTCGTTCTGGTTCTTCCATGGACTTCTTCTATTTTGACGCCCGGGTGCTTGAGGAGGCATACTCATGCACCCGTAGAACTGCAGTACCCGACGTCGAGAGCGAGGGGAACCTTTTATTGTGAATCCCCACTTCGTCACTGAACCCGATCTCGACGGACTGTCGGTTTCTTAAGGTGGCGTTTGTGGGGCGTATACTCACGACGCACCCCTAGGAGGCCCCGACAAGATCGGCGATAGCTTCTTGTTGGGTGTCCTGCCTCTAATTGTGGCTCCATGGTGGGTGTGGGGGCACATTCGTGAGTGAATTCTTAATTTCGTCAAGATGATAACCCCTGTTTCGGCTGCTTCTGGCTTACCTTTTCAGGCTCGTGGGGTGGGCGACCAAGCCCCCGAGTCGGTCCGTATTGGAAGACCGGGCTCTGTAGCCTCCGCTGCATTGGGCCCCGACCTTGCTCCTCCTTTGGCCTCTCTGACTCCTTCCCCTGGCTCCCCTCCCTCCTCTGTGGTTGGGTCGAGCCCCAAGCCCCCAGTGGTGACTACCTCGTCCCCTGGCGCGGCTCCTTCTCTAGTTGTAACTACTGCGCCTTTTAACCCCTCTCTCTCTGGGGGTTCTCACCGCCGTCCTCGTCACGGCCGCCCTCGCTCGATTCCTTCCAGTTCTGCTACCTATCAAGCCTTGTTTGGTCCCGCTTCGTGGGCCAAATATTTTGATCTCCTCCCTCTTGATTCTGCGCCTCCTGACGATTTCTCCCTTCATCGACATCTCATTGATTCCGTGGATGCCTCCATTACTTTCAACCCCACTCGTCTCGGTACACGTGTCGTTGCTGCTCCTTCTCAGGATGCTGCTTCCCGCTTGGCTGCCTTATCCTGCCTTGGCGAGACCCCCGTTCGGGTCTCGAAGAACGCTCAGTTGAATGCCAGTGTTGGCACTATTTTGCTCCCGCCCCATGTTGCAACCGGTGTTCGGGACCTGCGCGACTGCCACGACGATATTCGCCATATCCTCGCTGCCCAGGGCCATTCTATTCTCCAGGTGGACACGTTTACTCGTCCCCCTCGTGGTAGTCGCCGTCAACCCCTCCGGGTTGTGAAGATTACCTTTGATGGTAGGACCCTTCCACCCTCTGTCATTCTTGCTGGTGCCAGGTGCTCTGTCCAGGAGTACATTCCTTCTCCTCGGCTCTGCAACAAGTGCTGGAGGTTTGGGCATGGTGCCCTCCGCTGCTCCGGGTCTGTCTCTCTCTGTCCTTTGTGTGGTGGCGAAGGTCACTCTAAGTCGGAGTGCACTTCTCCCCAGGCTCGTTGCCTCAACTGCGGTGAGGCCCATCCTACCTTCTCCCGTGCGTGTGTCCATTACAAGCTTGAGGCAGCCGTCCTCAACCTGAAGCACCAGGAGCGTTTATCTTTTCATGAGGCGAGGCGCCAGGTTCGCCGGCTCCCGCCTTATGCTAATATCTCTTATGCTCGCGTGTTGCGCTCTTCCTCTCCTCGTCCTTCCCGCCTTCCTCAGACTCACAACCGTTTCCGGGCCTTGGACCCTGATGCGCCCACTGCCCCCTCCTCTGTTCCTTTGGGTTCTCTCCCGAAGGATCCTCCTCCTGGTCCTCTGTCTGGGGTTCCCCTTCCTTCTACCCGGTCTGTCGTGTCTTCTGTGTCTTCTTCCTCGTCCCCCTCCGATCCTCCTTCCCATCCTCTTCCTCCATCTATTGGCTCTCCCCACCGCCTGTCGGTGCGGGCGGATGTCCATCGCTCTCCTAACGGCCGTCGTGTGTGCTCTCGTTCGGCTTCTCCTGTTGAGACACTGGAATCCGTTGCCCGGTACGTAGTTGCTGGGACACCGGTCTCTTTAAGTCAGAAGCGTAAGCCTGGCTCCTCTCCTTCCTCTTCCCCGGCGGGTAAGAAGGCTTCGCTTTCTTCCTCAGCTCCTCCTTCTGGCTCTGTTGCTCCTTCCCCTCCCGTTTCAGTGCTTGCGCCCCCTGTTCCTGCTATGGAGGTTTCTTTGGCCCCTGCTTCCCTTTCGGTTGCTGCTCTTGATGGGGTGCGCTCCCCTCTTTCTACTCCCCCTCCTCCTGCTGCTGTCCTTGACGGCTCCTCTCCGTTGTCTCCTCCTCTTCCTCCTCCTCCTCCTCCTCCAGACCCTGCCCGCCCACCTCTGCTCTGTTCTCCCGTTTCCTTCCCTCCGTCTTTGCTCAGTTTACCCATGCCCCCTAACCCTGACTTTGCTGACCCTGATCCCGACCCTGATATTCTTTAACGTGCTCTGTTGCTCTTTCGCCTTTGTTTCTTCCTTGTTCTCTGTTTTTGTCCTTTCTCTTCTCGTCGTTGTCCATTCTTCAATGGAACGTTCGAGGTTATTACGCCAATTTCCTCGAACTCCAACTTCTGATTTCGCGGTTTTCGACCCTTTGTGTCTGTCTCCAGGAGCCAATGCTTGGTGCTCGTCCTGGTCGTTTTCGTGGCTATTCCTTTCTCTCCCCCCCCCCCCCAGCCATTGCTGGGGCTTCTAATTCTTCTGCTCTTTTGATTCGGGCTGATGTTCCCTTTGTTCCTTTACTTTTTCCTTCGCCTCTCCATTGTTCTGCTGCTCGTATCTTTGTGGGGAAATGGTACACAGTTTGTTCCATTTATCTCTCCCCGAGTGTCCCGCTCTCTCTTCCTGATTTGAAACACCTCCTGGACTCCTTGCCGGAGCCTGTGCTCCTGCTGGGTGACTTCAATTGTCGTCATTCTCTTTGGGGTGACGTTCTGACGAATACCCGGGGTCGCCTCCTTGAGCCGTTTCTCCTCTCTTCTTCCCTGTCTCTTCTGAATTCTGGTGAGCCCACTCATTTGGACTCTCGGACTCGCACCCTTTCTTGTCTTGATCTTTCTCTCTGCTCTTCTTCTCTTTACTTAGATTTCACGTGGCAGGTTCTTGATGACCTCCATGGAAGTGATCATTTCCCCATCCTTGTTTCCTTTTTCTCTTTTCGCCCTTCCCTCTCTTTCCCTAGGTGGCAGTTTGCTAAGGCAGACTGGACCCTATTTACCCTCAGTGCTGCTCTCCCTGACCTCTCCCTTCTGCCTCTCTCTCGCGCTCTCCTCCTTTTTCATGACACTGTCTTCAACGCTGCCCTCCACTCTATTCCTCGCTCTTCCTCTCGGGGTCCACGGAAGTGCGTTTCCTGGTGGAATGCGGACTGTGCTCAGGCTGTCCGCTGTAAGCGTGCAGCCTGGAAGAGGCACCGCCGTAGGCAGACGACCGATTCTTTTCTTTTCTTTCGGAAAGCGAGTGCGGTGGCCCGTAGGGCCATCCGTACGGCTAAACGTGAATGTTGGGCATCTTATGTCTCAACAATTACGTCCGAGACCCCTCTGGCCCAGATCTGGAAGCGTATCCGCAAGATAGCGGGTAAGTTCGTTCCCGATGTTTCACCGGTCCTTCACCTCCATGATACTCTTGTGGCGGACCCGTTGCAGGTCGCTTCCGAACTGGGTTCCCATTTTTCTTCTGTTAGCTCTGGTCTTCATCTTCCCCAATCTTTCCTTCTTCGTAAACCTGTCCTTGAGTCTCGTCCTTTAGATTTCTGCACTCATCTTCAGCTTCCCTATAATGATCCCTTCTCTCTCTCTGAACTTCGTTCTGCCCTGGCCCTCTGCGGTTCTACGGCGGCGGGCTCCGATGGTATTCATTATGAGATGCTTCGCCATCTCCCTCCGAGGACGTCTCAGTATTTACTGAGTCTGTATAATCGGATCTGGGAGTCGTCGTCAGTCCTTGAGGACTGGCTCGATGCCGTTGTCCTCCCTGTTCGCAAAACGGGGTCTCTGGGTACTTCCCCTAAGGACTTTCGCCCTATTGCTCTCACAAGTTGTGTCTGCAAACTCTTTGAACGCATGGTTAACGTTCGTCTGATGTGGTTCCTGGAACACCATCACCTCCTCTCCCCTTCTCAATTTGGTTTCCGCAAGTGCCGCAGCACGACAGATGTCCTGGTGAACTTGGAGGTCTATATTCGTACTGCTTTTGCTGCGAAGACCTCCGTTGTTGCCGTCCTTTTTGACCTAGAAAAGGCTTACGACACCACTTGGCGTTATCATATCCTATCTCAACTTCATTCTTTTGGCCTTCGTGGTCATCTCCCTCTCTTTCTCCGCAGCTTCCTCTCTCGTCGTTCCTTTCGGGTGCGCCATGGTACCGCTCTCTCTCCCTCTTTTCAGCAATACGAAGGTGTGCCCCAGGGTAGTGTTCTGAGCACTACTCTTTTTCTTGTTGCCCTCAATGGTCTTCTTTCCTCTCTTCCTTCTGGTGTCTTCTCCGCTCTCTATGTCGATGATCTTACCCTTTGTTGTCAGGGTGATGATTCGCCTCTCCTTCAACGCCGGCTTCAACTTGCAATTGATGCCGTGTCGTCTTGGGCCACAGGTCATGGCTTCAAGTTCTCTACTTCTAAGACTTGTGCCATGACTTTTACGCGGAAACGGGTTGTTCTTCGTCCCTCTTTGTCACTTTATGGTCATCCCCTTGAATACAAAGATTCCGCGAAGCTTTTGGGGTTATTCCTTGACACTCGTTTGTCTTGGTCTCCCCATATCTCTTACCTCCGTGTTGAGTGCTCTAAGGCCCTTACCCTCCTTCGGGTCTTGTCCCATACTTCTTGGGGGGCAGATAGGGGCACTCTCCTTGCTTTACATTCCTCTCTCGTCCTGTCTAAGCTCGATTATAGTTGCCCTGCTTACTCGTCTGCTTCTCCTTCTACTCTTCACCGTCTTGATGCTTTGCACCATACTGGGTTGCGCCTCAGTTCTGGTGCCTTTCGTTCGACTCCCATCCTTAGCTTGTATGTTGACACTGGCTTCCTGTCTCTCCAGGACCGCCGTGATCGCTACTGTCTTCGCTATCTTGCGCGGTCCTTGCAACATCCTTCCTCTCGCCTCTGTCGTGCTTTAACTTTTACCCCTCCTGCGGTTCCTGTTCCTCTTCACCACCTCCCTCTTTCTGTCCGGTTATCTCGCCTACAGGATTCTCTCTCCGTTCGTATTTCTGATGTTTCTCCTCGTGTTGTTCCTTCTTTGCCCCCGTGGAGGGTCCCTCTTCCGCGGTTTTGTACTTCCTTGACCCGTATCACTAAAGCTTTTACCCCTCCTACGGTTCTAAAACGCCTTTTCCTCGAGCACTTTTCTTCTCACTCCCGCTCCGTTTCTGTCTTCACCGATGGGTCTAAGTCAGCGGACGGTGTTGGCTACTCTGTTGTTTTTCCTGATCGCACTTATATGTGTCGCTTGCCTCCGGAGACTAGCATCTTTACAGCAGAACTTTATGCTATTCTCTATGCTCTTCGTCTCCTGCTTTCTCGTTGTCAGTCTTCCTTTGTGGTTGTTGTTGACTCTCGTAGTGCCCTCTTGGCTCTCGGGTCCTTTAATCCGGTTCATCCAGTAGTTGTCGAGATCCAGCATTGGCTGTTTCTCGTTCACAGTAAATTTAAGTCGGTTGAGTTTTGTTGGGTTCCCAGCCATATTGGTGTGTCTTTAAATGAGCGTGCGGATGCTGCCGCCAAGGAAGCTGTCCGCTCTTGCCCCATCTCTCGTAAAGGCATTCCGTATTCCGACTTTTACCCAGTTATCCATTCCTCAGTTCTTACCCGTTGGCAGGCTTCTTGGTTGTCTGTTACTGGTAACAAGCTACGTACTCTTAAATGTTGTGTTTCCTCGTGGCCGTCCTCCTTCCACCATAACCGGCGGTGGGAAACAGCTCTGGCGAGGTTGCGTATTGGCCATACTCGCTTAACCCATGGTCACTTGATGGAGCGCCGCCCTGCTCCTTATTGTCCTAGTTGCATTGTCCCTCTTACGGTCGTGCATGTCCTTCTTGAATGTCCTGACTTCCAGGACGAGCGTGTGTCTTGCTTTCCGACCGCCCCTCGCGATCACCTGTCCCTCGATAGAATTCTTGGTGACTCAGATACTTTTGATATCGTTTGCCTTATGCGTTTTTGTTCTCGTATTGGCATCCTTGGTGATATTTTGCGCCCTCTGATTATTTTGCGTATTTGATGGTGCTACATAGCCTTCCCGGTTTGGTGCCTTCTTTTGATAATTACTTACTTACTTAATTAGAGGCCGTTAAGATTGACTGGGAGACTCTCCTGGCGTGCAGTGGCGCCGTGAGGATCGAGGGAAGACCCGCAGGGCTACGGTGAGTTACCTTGAGCATAACTATTGCTCACCCCAGAGTAAGGGTAGAGAATAATAGAGAGGTGAAAACCCCAACAATACACACACACACACACACACACACAGGAATTATGAACATATGAGAAGTTTCCTAAGTGAAATACCTTGGGACACAGACCTCAGAGATAAGTCTGTACAGGGTATGATGGACTATGTTACCCAAAAGTGTCAGGAGGCAGTAAACAGGTTCATCCCGGCCCAAAGGGAAAAATCCGAGAAGCAACAGAAGAATCCATGGTATAATAGGGCACGTATGGAAGCGAAGAAACTGAACAAAAGGGCGTGGAGGAACTTCCGGAATAACAGAACACCAGAAAGCAGAGAGAGATACCAGAGAACCAGGAATGAGTACATCAGGGTGAGAAGAGAAGCAGAGAAAAGTTTTGAAAATAATATAGCAAACAAAGCCAAGACCGAACCAAAGCTACTCCACAGTCACATCAGATGGAAAACAACAGTGAAAGAACAGGTATTGAAACTTCGTACAGGCGAGAACAGGTATACAGAGAATGACAGAGAGGTTTGTGAAGAACTCAACAAGAGGTTCCAGGAGGTCTTCACAATAGAACAAGGTGAGGTCACTGTGCTAGGAGAAAGGGAGGTAAACCAGGTGGCCTTGGAAGAGTTCGAAATTACGAGAGAGGAGGTCAGGAGACACCTGCTGGATCTGGATGTTAGAAAGGCTGTTGGTCCAGATGGGATCTCACCATGGGTACTGAAAGAGTGTGGAGAGGCACTTTGCTTGCCACTCTCCATAGTGTATAGTAAGTCACTGGAGACGGGAGACCTACCAGAAATATGGAAGACGGCGAATGTGGTCCCAATATACAAAAAGGGCGACAGGCAAGAGGCACTGAACTACAGGCCAGTGTCCTTGACTTGTATACCATGCAAGGTGATGGAGAAAATCGTGAGAAAAATACTGGTAACACATCTGGAGAGAAGGGACTTCGTGACAAATCGCCAACATGAGTTCAGGGAGGGTAAATCTTGCCTTACAGGCTTGATAGAATTCTACGATCAGGTGACAAAGATTAAGCAAGAAAGAGAGGGCTGGGCGGACTGCATTTTCTTGGATTGTCGGAAAGCCTTTGACACAGTACCGCATAAGAAGCTGGTACATAAGCTGGAGAGACAGGCAGGTGTAGCTGGTAAGGTGCTCCAGTGGATAAGGGAGTATCTAAGCAATAGGAAGCAGAGAGTTACGGTGAGGGGTGAGACCTCCGATTGGCGTGAAGTTACCAGTGGAGTCCCACAGGGCTCTGTACTCGGTCCTATCTTGTTTCTGATATATGTAAATGATCTCCCGGAGGGTATCGATTCCTTTCTCTCAATATTTGCGGACGATGCTAAAATTATGAGAAGGATTAAAACAGAAGAGGACTATTTGAGGCTTCAAGAAGACCTAGACAAGGTGAAGGAATGGTCGAACAAATGGTTGTTAGAGATTAACCCAACCAAATGTAATGTAATGAAGATAGGTGTAGGGAGCAGGAGGCCAGATACAAGGTATCATCTGGGAGAGGAAATTCTTCAGGAGTCAGAGAAGGAAAAAGACTTGGGGGTTGATATCACGCCAGACCTGTCTCCTGCAGCACATATCAAGCGCATAACATCAGTGGCATATGCCAGGCTGGCCAACATACGAACGGCATTCAGAAACTTGTGTAAAGAATCATTCAGAACTTTGTATACCACATATGTCAGGCCAATCCTGGAGTATGCAGCCCCAGCATGGAGTCCATATCTAGTGAAGGATAAGACTAAACTGGAAAAGGTTCAAAGGTTTGCCACCAGACTAGTACCCGAGCTGAGAGGCATGAGCTACGAAGAGAGATTACGGGAATTAAACCTCACTTCGCTGGAAGACAGAAGAGTTAGGGGGGACATGATCACCACATTCAAGATTCTGAAGGAAATTGATAGGGTAGATAAAGACAGTCAATTTAACACAAGGGGAACACGCAGAAGGGGACACAGGTGGAAACTGAGTGCCCAAATGAGCCACAGAGATATTAGAAAGAATATTTTTAGTGTCAGAGTGGTTGACAAATGGAATGCATTAGGGGGTGATGTGGTAGAGGCTGACTCCATACACAGTTTCAAGTGTAGATATGATAGAGCCCGATAGGCTCAGGAATCTGTACACCTGTTGATTGACGGTTGAGAAGGGGGGACCAAAGAGCCAGTGCTCAACCCCCGCAAACACAACTAGGTGAGTACAACTAGGTGAGTACACACACACACACACACACACACACACACGCACACACTCACACAGAATGCCAGGAATGAATATGTCAGGATGAGAAGAGATGCAAAAAGACAATACGAAAATGACATCGCAAGCAAGGCAAAGACTCATCCTAAATTGCTGCATATCGACAACACGAGAAATACAACAGTAAAGCAACAGGTTATGAAATTAAGAATGGGGGAAGAGGGATTCATTACAAACGTCAAGGAAGTGTGTCACGAACTGAATAAGAAATTCCAGGAGGTCTTCACCTTAGAGCAACGAGAAATCCCAGAGAAAAGAGAGGGAATAGCTAACCAGGATCCACTCAAAGATTTTGAGATTACCAGCGGGGAAGTAAGGAAGTGTTTACTAGAGTTGGATGTGACAAAGGCTATAGGCCCAGATGGAATCTCCCCTTGGATACTAATGGAAGGAGCAGAAGAACTGTGCCTGCCACTCTCCATATTGTACAACAAATCACTGGGAACAGGGGAACTTCCAGAAATTTGGAAAGCAGCTAACGTAGTCCCGATATACAAGAAAGGGGATAGACAGGAGGCACTGAACTACAGGCCAGTGTCCCTAACCTGCATACCATGCAAGCTGATGGAGAAGATTGTGCGAAGAAAGCTAATAGAACATCTGGAGCGAAATAACTTTGTAACACAGCATCAACATGGGTTCAGGGATGGCGGGTCCTGCCTCACATGGTTACTTGAATTTTACGACCAGGCAAGAAAGAGAAGGGTGGGCAGACTGCATATTTTTGGATTGTCAGAAAGCCTTTGAGACAGTACCACACAAGAGGCTAGTGAAAAAGCTGGAGATGCAGGCCGGTGTGAAAGGGAAGGTACTCCATTGGATAAAGGAGTACCTAAGCAACAGGAGACAATGAGTCAGTGTGAGGGGTGAGGTCTCAGATTGGCGAGACGTTACAATTGGGGTCCCGCAGGCGTCAGTCCTTGGACCTGAACTGTTTCTGATAAATGTATAAGATCTCCCAGAGGGTATAGAATCGTTTCTCTCAATGTTTGCTGATGATGCAAAAATTATGAGGAGGATTGAAACAGAGGATGATAGTAAGAGGCTACAAGCTGACCTAGAAATACTCAGTGAATGGTCCAACAAATGACTGTTGAAGTTCAACCCGAGTAAATGCAAAGTAATGGAACTAGGCAGTGGAAACAGGAGGCCAGACACAGAATACAGAATAGGAGATGAAGTACTTAATGAAACGGGCAGAGAGAAAGATCTAGGAGTTGATATCACACCAAACCTGTCTCCTGAAGCCCACATAAAAAGAATAACGTCTGCGGCATATGCGAGGCTGAATAACATCAGAACAGCGTTCAGGAAAATGTGTAAGGAATCATTCAGAATCTTGTACACCACATATGTAAGACCAATCCTGGAGTATGCGGCCCCAGCATGGAGCCCGTACCTTGTCAAGCACAAAGTCGAAGCTGGAAAAAGTCCAAAGGTATGCCACTAGACTAGTCCCAGAACTATGCGGCATGAGTTACGAGGAAAGGCTGCGGGAAATGCACCTTACGACCCTGAAGGACAAAAGAGTAAGGGGAGACATGACCACAACCTACAAAATCCTCAGAGGAATCAACCGGGTAAACAAGGATAAAATATTCAACACTGGTGGTATGCGAACAAGGGGACACAGGTGGAAACACCTGGTAGGTCTACCACTACCATCACCAGGTAGTAACACCACTACCATCACCATGTAGTAACACCACTACCATCACCTGGTTGCTTCACCACTAACATCACCTGGGAACTTTACCATTACCATCACCTGGGAGCTTCACCACTACCATCACCTGGGAGCTTCACCACTACCATCACCTGAGAGCTTCACCATTACCATCACCTGGGAGCTTCACCACTACCATCACCTGGGAGCTTCACCACTACCATCACCAGGTAGCAACAACACTACCATCACCAGGTAGCTCCACCACTACCATCACCAGGTAGCTCCGCCACTACCATCAACAGGTAGCTACACCACTACCATCACCTGATAGCTACACCACTACCATCACCAGGTAGCAACACCACTACCATCACCAGGTAGCTACACCACTACCATCACCAGGTAGCTCCACCACTACCATCACCAGGTAGCTACACCACTACCATCACCTGGGAGCTACACCACTACCATCACCAGGTAGCTACACCACTACGATCACCAGGTAGCTCCACCACTACCATCACCAGGTAGCTACACCACTACCATCACCTGGTAGCTCCACCACTACCATCACCAGGTAGCTACACCACTACGATCACCAGGTAGCTCCACCACTACCATCACCAGGTAGCAACACCACTACCATCACCTGGGAGCTTCACCACTACCATCACCTGGGAGCTTCACCACTACCATCACCTGGGATCTTCACCACTACAATCACCAGGTAGCAACACCACTACCATCACCTGATAGCTACACCACTACCATCACTAGGTAGTAACACCACTACCATCACCATGTAGTAACACCACTACCATCACCTGGTAGCTTCACCACTAACATCACCTGGGAGCTTCACCATTACCATCACCTGGGAGCTTCACCACTACCATCACCTGGGAGCTTCACCACTACCATCACCTGGGAGCTTCACCATTACCATCACCTGGGAGCTTCACCACTACCATCACCTGGGAGCTTCACCACTACCATCACCAGGTAGCAACACCACTACCATCACCATGTAGCTCCACCACTACCATCACCAGGTAGCTCCACCACTACCATCACCAGGTAGCTACACCACTACCATCACCTGGTAGCTACACCACTACCATCACCAGGTAGCAACACCACTACCATCACCAGGTAGCTACACCACTACCATCACCAGGTAGCTCCACCACTACCATCACCAGGTAGCTACACCACTACCATCACCTGGGAGCTACACCACTACTATCACCAGGTAGCTACACCACTACGATCACCAGGTAGCTACACCACTACCATCACCAGGTAGCTACACCACTACCATCACCTGGTAGCTCCACCACTACCATCACCAAGTAGCTACACCACTACGATCACCAGGTAGCTCCACCACTACCATCACCAGGTAGCAACACCACTACCATCACCTGGGAGCTACACCACTACCATCACCAGGTAGCTACACCACTACCATCACCAGGTAGCTCCACCACTACCATCACCAGGTAGCTACACCAATACCATCACCAGGTAGCTACACCACTACCATCACCTGGTAGCTACACCACTACCATCACCAGGTAGCTACACCACTACCATCACCTGGTAGCTACACCACTACCATCACCAGGAAGCAACACCACTACCATCACCAGGTAGCTACACCACTACCATCACCAGGTAGCTGCACCACTACCATCACCTGGTTGCTCCACCACTACCATCACCTGGGAGCTCCACCACTACCATCACCTGGTAGCTACACCACTACCATCACCTGGGAGCTTCACCACTACCATCACCTGATTGCTACACCACTACCATCACCTGGTAGCTCCACCACTACCATCACCTGGGAGCTCCACCACTACCATCACCTGGTAGCTACACCACTATCATCACCTGGTAGCTTCACCACTACCATCACCTGGTAGCTACACCACTACCATCACCAGGTAGCTTCACCACTACCATCACCAGGTAGCTCCACCACTACCATCACCTGGTAGCTCCACCACTACCATCACCAGGTAGCTACACCACTACCATCACCTGGTAGCTACACCACTACCATCACCAGGTAGCTACACCACTACCATCACCAGGTAGCTACACCACTACCATCACCAGGTAGCTACACCACTACCATCACCTGGTAGCTACACCACTACCATCACCAGGTAGCTCCACCACTACCATCACCAGGTAGCTACACCACTACCATCACCAGGTAGCTACACCACTACAATCACCAGGTAGCTCCACCACTACAATCACCAGGTAGCACCACCACTATAATCACCACGTAGTTACACCACTACAATCACCAGGTAGCTCCACCACTACAATCACCAGGTAGCTACACCACTACAATCACCAGGTAGCTACTCCACTACAATCATCTGGTAGCTGCCAGGTGCGAGTCGTATTTCTGCATGTTGTAACACATCTCATTTCCAAACATTAGCGATGAACATTACAGCAACAAATTATTAATATTCTGGTAAAAAACAAAATATTTTTCAGTAATAATAAAACATAAATAATGAGTACTCACAGAATCAACTGCATGATGAAAATGTCGGTGGTGGTGGTGGCGGTGGTGTGTCGCGTGTTGTGGTACGTCTGGGGTGTGGTCCAGGACCACTTCCGTCTGCGCCTCCTCTAGCGGCAGTACGACTCCAGCTGGCGGGGACTGTTGAGTAACGTTCCCCTCATGAAGGTGATCGTCCCTCCACGCCCCGGGACATCCACGACCCCCTGGACCTGCTGGACCATGTCCAGTTGCTTCGTGACGGGCGTCCTCGAGGTGGCCGTCTGGTGGGTCTTCATCAGGACCCTTAGTGTCCTTCTCGACCTGGACCCAGTTGAGTCCTCCATCAAGGAGACGGAGTCGACAAGGCCAGTTGAGTCCTAAGTGAAGGAGACGGAGTTGACGGGGCCACCTCCAGTGACCCCACCCGTGACAACACCAGTGTCACACACTCTGCGCATAACACCGCAGCCCGTGACCCGGGGCAGGCGGGGCAGGATACGACCCAGGTCACCTGTGACACAGACTTGGTGCTACAGGACACCACCTCAGGCAAAATTGGTGGTGACAATCCCCGGGGCAACCCCCGTTACGACATCTGTGACCACACCTGTGATCACCCCCGTGAGAACACCAGTGTCACACACACTGCGCATAACACCGCAGCCCGTGACTCCCGAGACCCGGGGCAGGCGGGGCAGGTCACGACCTCAGTGAACCACAGTTCGTGAACTGAGGAAGAACCTGGTGTAGGAACACCAGATTCCTACCTTAACACTTTGCCGTTGGAGGGACTAAAACTTTGCCGTGGGAGAAACTAGCACCTTGCCGTGGGAGGGACTACCACTCTGCCGTGAGAGGGACTAACACTTTGCCGAGCGTGGCACTAACACGGCCGTGGTTTCGCGGGCCTCTCGCTCGCTCGGTTTCGCGGGCCTCTCGCTCGCTCGGTTTCGCGGGCCTCTCGCTCCCTCGGTTTCGCGGGCCTCTCGCTCGCTAGGTTTCGCGGGCCTCTCGCTCGCTCGGTTTCGCGGGCCTCTCGTTCGCTCGGTTTCGCGGGCCGCTCGGTTTCGCGAACCTCTCGCTCGCTCGGTTTCGCGGGCCTCTCGCTCGCTCGGTTTCGCGGGCCTCTCGCTCGCTCGGTTTCGCGGGCCTTTCGCTCGCTCGGTTTCGCGGGCCTTTCGCTCGCTTGGTTGCGCGGGCCTCTTGCTCGCTCGGTTGCGTGGGCCTCTCGCTCGCTCGGTTGCGCGGGCCTCTCGCTCGCTCGGTTGCGCAGGCCTCTCGCTCACTCGGTTTCACGGGCCTCTCCCTCGCTCGGTTTCGCGGGCCTCTCGCTCGCTCGGTTTTGAGGGCTTACTGCTTGGGTGGTGTTAGTCACCCCCACGACAAAGTGTTAGTCCCCCACGTCAAATTAAGCGTTAGTCCCCTAACGGCAAAGTATTTGTCCCCCCACGGCAAAGTGTTAGCCTCCCCTAACAGCAAAGTTTTTGGTCCCCCACGGCAAAGTGTTAGACCCCACGGCAAAGTGTTTTTCCTCCCACAGCAAAGTGTTTGTCCCCCCACGGCAAAGTGTTAGTCCTACCACGGCAAAATGTTAGTTCCCCCCCCCCACTATCAAAGTGTTAGTCCCTCCCACGGCAAAGTGTTAGTCCCTCCCACGGCAAAGTATTAGTCCGCCCTACGGCAAAGTGTTAGTCTCGCAATGGCTAAGTGTTATTTCCTCCCCCCCCCCTACACCGGGAATATGTTACTCCCCCTCCCCCCCGGCCGGCAAAGTGTTATTCTCCCACCCCCCCAATGGCAAAGTGTTAGGAGCGAGTGGCCAAGAGTATTCAACTAATTGTGCTTACGAGGGTTTAGCTCTGGCTCTTTCGGCTCGCTTCCCATCTGTCATATCAAATGATTTTTTTTTGCCACAAAACACACACACACACACGAGGGACGAGGGAGGTGCCGCGCCGACGTTGCGCCGCGCTCGTCAATAAGGCTTTATATCTCGGGACATCAGAGGGATACATGGGAAATTCGGTGTTCAGTGATAATACAAAGTGCAACACACCATTTTGAAACTAGGAAACGTATGGATAGTGTCCGATAGTGCATATTAGACAAGATCAGGGGTACAACATCTGTGCCAGGACAAGCACGTGGGCCACTGCATGGTCAGGGTGTACACAACTAGATGTGATAGTGAAGATCATAACAAATAGTGAATAGAATAGTGAAGAAGTGATTCTAAACGTGTGGCATTGAACTATATCGGTGATAAGAGGAATAAGGAGTAGAATACTGGTGATATATAGTGACAAGTTGGAGGGACCTACGCCTGGCAGCGGCGTGGATGGAGACAGCAGGCCTACACACCACTATCAACAGTACTTAACACCTGTTTGTGCTGCGGGATTTTGAATTGGCGGTAAGGTAAAGCCTCTCACAAAGTCAGTCAGTCAATTGGTGTACAGTGTTATTGCTTTTTAATAGTTAGTCTTGGATATAAGTTAACAAACTGAAACGAATATCAAGGGAAATGGGCGGCTCATGTGGGAACTAGTTTTCTGACACAAAAGTGTGAAAAACACTCTGCTCTACCAACACGGAGACAACTCTCCCCCCCCCTCCCTTCTCTCACCCCCACCCCCTCCCACCAGAGCAGCAACTGTAAACACACTGCCTCCCAACCATATGGACCACATTTAACAGTTCCTCTCTAATCCCCCCACACACCCTCGCCAACCCCACACACCCTCACCATCCCCTCCATCTCTCCCACCTCCTCCCCCCTTGAATACACACTCAGACACCTAACTCCCTCCCCCCCTTTCTCTGTCTCCCCGCTCTCTCTGTCTCCCCCCCCTCTCTCTCTCTCTCTCTCTCTCTCTCTCTCTCTCTCTCTCTCTCTCTCTCTCTCTCTCTCTCCCCTACATCTCTCTCTCTCTCTCTCTCTCTCTCTCTCTCTCTCTCTCTCTCTCTCTCTCTCTCTCTCCCCCTACATCTCTCTCTCTCCCTCTCTCTCTCTCTCTCTCTCTCTCTCTCTCTCTCTCTCTCCCTACATCTCTCTCTCTCCCTCTCTCTCTCTCCCTCTCCCTCTCTCTCTCTCTCTCTCTCTCTCTCTATCTATCTCTCTCTCTCTCTCTCTCTCTCTCTCTCTCTCTCTCTCTCTCTCTCTCTCTCTCTCTCTCTCTCTCTCTCTCTCTCTCTCTATCTCTATCTCTATCTCTATCTCTCTCTCTCTATCTCTCTCTCTCTCTCTCTCTCGGGCAAGACATGGAAGGGACACGAACTCGGGCTTACACACGCAGGATGTCAATCGCGGCTGGAACAAATTCAGAGGAAGGGGTGGAACAGGAAGCCTGGATGATGGGAGTATTCCAGCAAATGTGGGATGAATTCAGTGAAGGACTGAGGGTAATGAGGGAGACAGTTGCCAACCTGCAGGATGAACTAAGGGCAGCAAAGGAGGAGATAAGATGCCTGAAGGAGACTTCTCCACAATACCAGACACAAACCGTGCCTCAGGGAGACAGGAATGCTACTGTGGAGGGGACCTCCACACCTCAGCTCTCATTTGCTGAAATACTTAAAACGAGCCCTGAAGCTAGGTCTGCAGTTAAGGAAGTTGCCATGGAAGTGGCTTCCTCTCAGGAAGCGGCTAGATGTTCTAGCCGGCTGATAGAGAGAAATAGAGCAGTAGTAGTAGCAGGCATTAAAGAGCAAACAGGGACCTGACCAAAGGAGCGGAGAGACAAGGACAAAAACATGATTAAAGAGATCCTTAAAGAGGTAAGGATGGAGGGAGCTGAGCAAAATGTTGAAAAGGTTTTCAGGCTTGGAAAGTACAACAAGGACAGAGACCGAATGATGAAGGTGGTTTTCATGAGCGAAATCACGAAAGAGGAACTGTTAGAAAGGAAGTGCTGTCTAACAAATGTAGAGAAGTTCAAAAGAGTATTCTTGCAGAGGGATATGACAAGGGAAGAGAGAATGCAGGCAGCAGACGCGAGGAAGGAGCGCAGGGAGAGAGAAAGGAATCAGGGAGCCACACCCCCGATCCTTACAATCCCAGAGGGGAATGGGAACCCTTCTCAAACAGTGCATTAGCCACAGGGAGTGCGGCACCACCCCCACATTCTACCCAACAGACACCCTACCTGCCCCAACCCCTGTCAGCCCCCACTAAGTACCCACCTAAGGCACCCTCCCCCCACCCACCCCTCTCCTCCCACTCACCCCACTCCTCCCACTCACCCCCCTCCTCCCACTCCCCCCTCCCTTCGCCCAAATGCCCTTCCGTCTCTCCCACCCACAAGCCCTCCATTCTCCCCTACCCTCCTAAGCCCCCCACTCTCCCCCACCCCACCTAAGCCTTCCCCTCTCCACCACTCCCCAAAACCCTCCCCTCTTCCTCAACCACCTCAGCCTTCCCTTTCCCCCCCACGCCCCCCAAGCCCTCCCCACTTTATTGCCCCCCCAATCCCCCCTTTCTTCCCCATACCCCCCAACCCTCCCCCTCTCACCCACCCCCCCAACCCTCCCTCCCCTCACCCACTCCCCCTACCCTCCCCCTCCCCCCTAACCCTCTCTCCCTACCCTCACCTACCCCCCCAAGCCCTTCCTCCTCCACCAGTCTCCCCGTACCAGATCCTACCAGCTCCCGCTCACCCCAGACCCCACAGGTCCCCCCCAGAGGAGAAGCAGAAGAGAGTTAGTTTCATGGCAATGTACTCGAACATAGATGGGATCACAAGCAAGGCAAATGAACTAAGGGAAAGAGCACAAGAAGTGAACCCAGATGTAATTGGACTCACTGAAACAAAACTCTCTGGAATCATAACGAATGCCGTGTTTCCCCAGGAGTACACAATAATAAGGAAAGAGAGGGAAGGTAGGGGAGGAGGCAGAGTGGCCCTACTCATGAGAAAGGAATGGAATTTTAAGGAGATGGCTATCCCGGGCTGTGAGGGTTTCAGAGACTACATAGCAGGCACCATGACAATGGGAGGACCAAGGATAGTAGTAGCAGTAATATATAATCCTCCACCAAAGGACAGAAGACCCAGTCAAGAGTACGTAAGCAATAACAAGGCAGTTAACACTATAATTGAGAGGGCAGTCTCTTCTGCCTGTAAAAAATAGATCCCACCTGCTCATCATGGGGGAGTTCAATCACGGCAGGATTGATTGGGAGAACAAGGAACCGCATGGAGGCGAGGATACGTGGAGAGCCAAACTACTGGAGGTGGCGACTAGAAACTTCTTAACCCAGCATGTCAGAGAACCCACAAGGATGAGAGGAAATGACGAACCAGCGAGACTCGACCTGGTCTTCACCCTGAACGACTCTGACATAAGAGAAATCAGTTTTGAGGCCCCAGTAGGAATGAGCGACCACAGTGTATTGGTGTTTGAGTACCTGATTGAAGAAGGGTTATGGAACTCGAAGAGGGATACCGAAACCAAAAGGTTAGCATACCGAAAGGGAAACTATGAGGAGATAAGAAAATTCCTAACAAATATAGCATGGGAAACAGAGCTCAGGGAAAAGACGGCCCAAGATATGATTGAATACATCACGCAAAAATGCAAGGACGCAGCAAACAAGTTTGTCCCAGTCCAAAAGGAAAACAGTGAAATGAAGATGAGAAACCCATGGTTTAATCAGAGATGTAGGCTAGCTAAGCAGCAAAGTAAAAGGGCATGGAGAAAACTATAGGAATAACAGGACACTGGAGAGCAGAGAAAGATACCAGAATGCCCGGAATGAATATGTCAGGATGAGAAGAGAGGCAGAAAGACAATACGAAAATGACATCGCAAGTAAGGTAAAGACTCAGCCTAAATTGCTGCATAGTCACATCAGGAGAAAAACAACAGTAAAGGAACAGGTTATGAAATTAAGGATAGGGGCAGAAGGATTCACTACAAACGACAAGGAAGTGTGAGGAACTGAATAAGAAATTCCAAGAGGTCTTCACCTTAGAGCAAGGAGAAATCCCAGAGATAAGAGAGGGAATAGCTAACCAGAAACCACTGGAAGAGTTTGAGATTACCAGCGGGGAAGTAAGGAAGTGTTTACTAGAATTGGATGTGACAAAGGCTATAGGCCCAGATGGAATCTCCCCTTGGATACTAAAGGAAGGAGCAGAAGAACTGTGCCTCCCGCTCTCCATAGTGTATAACAAATCACTGGCAACAGGGGAACTGCCAGATATTTGGAAAGCAGCTAACGTAGTCCCGAAATATAAGGAAGGGGATAGACAGGAGGCACTGAATTACAGGCCAGTGTGCCTAACCTGCATACCATGCAAGATGATGGAGAAGATTGTGCGAAGAAAGCGAAAGAACGAAAGAACTTTGTAACACAGCCTCAACACGGATTCAGGGATGGCAGGTCCTGCCTCACAGGGTTACTTGAATTCTACGACCAGGCAACAAAAATAAGGCAAGAAAGAGAAGGGTGGGCGGACTGCATATTTTTGGATTGTCAGAAAGCCTTTGATACAGTGCCACACAAGAGGCTAGTGAAAAAACTGGAGATGCAGGCTGGAGTGAAAGGGAAGGTACTCCGTTGGATACAGGAGTACCTAAGTAACAGGAGACAACGAGTCAGTGTGAGGGGTGAGGTCTCAGATTGGCGAGACGTTACGAGCGGAGTACCGCAAGGGTCAGTCCTTGGACCTATACTGTTTCTGATATATGTAAATGATCTTCTAGAGGGTAAAGAATCGTTTCTCTCAATGTTTGCCGATGATGCAAAAATTATGAGGATTGAAACTGAGGACGATAGTAGGAGGCTACAAGATGACCTAGACAGACTGAGTGAATGGTCCAACAAATGGCTGTTGAAGTGCAACCCGAGTAAATGCAAAGTAATGAAAATAGGCAGTGGAAATAGGAGGCCAAACACAGGATACAGAATAGGAGATGAAGTACTTAATGAAACGAGCAGAGAGAAAGATCTAGGAGTTGATATTACGCCAAACCTGTCTCCTGAAGCCCACATAAAAAGAATAACGTCTGCGGCATATGCGAGGCTGGCTAACATCAGAACAGCGTTCAGGAACCTGTGTAAGGAATCATTCAGAATCTTGTACACCACATATGTAAGACCAATCCTGGAGTATGCGGCCCCAGCATGGAGCCCGTACCTTGTCAAGCACAAGACGAAGCTGGAAAAAGTCCAAAGGTATGCCACTAGACTAGTCCCAGAAGTAAGAGGCATGAGTTACGAGGAAAGGCTGCAGGAAATGCACCTTACGATACTGGAAGACAGAAGAGTAAGGGGAGACATGATCACAACCTACAAAATCCTCAGAGGAATCGACCGGGTAAACAAGGATAAACTATTCAACACTGGTGGGATGCGAACAAGGGGACACAGGTGGAAACTGAGTACCCACATGAGCTACAGAGACGTTAGAAGGAACTTTTGCAGTGTCAGAGTAGTTAACGGATGGAATGCATTAGGCAGTGATGTGGTGGAGGCTGACTCCATGTACAGTTTTAAATGTAGATATGATAGAGCCCAGTAGGTTCAGGAATCTGTACACCAGTAGATTGACAGTTGAGAGGCGGGACCAAAGAGCCAAAGCTCAACCCCCGCAAGCACAAATAGATGAGTACAAATAGGTGAGTACACACACACACACACACACACACACACACACACACACACACAAACACACACACACATACACACACACACACACACACACACACACACACACACACACACACACACACACACACACACACACACACACACACACACACACACACACACACACATATACACACAAATACACACAAATACACACAAATACACACAAATACACACACACACACACACACACACACACACACACACACACACACACACACACACACACACACACACACTCACACACACACACACACACAGAGGAAGTGATGTGGTGGAGGCTGACTCCATACATAGTTTCAAGTGTAGATATGATAGAGCCCAATAGGCTCAGGAATCTGTACACCTGTTGTTGACGGTTGAGAGGCGGGACCAAAGAGCCAGAGCTCAACCCCCGCAAACACAACTAGGTGAGTACACACACACACACACAACTAGGTGAGAACTAGGTGGGTATACGCACACACACACACACACACACACACACACACACACACACACACACACACACACACACACACAGGAATTATGAACATATGAGAAGTTTCCTAAGTGAAATACCTTGGGACACAGACCTCAGAGATAAGTCTGTACAGGGTATGATGGACTATGTTACCCAAAAGTGTCAGGAGGCAGTAAACAGGTTCATCCCGGCCCAAAGGGAAAAATCCGAGAAGCAACAGAAGAATCCATGGTATAATAGGGCATGTATGGAAGCGAAGAAACTGAACAAAAGGGCGTGGAGGAACTTCCGGAATAACAGAACACCAGAAAGCAGAGAGAGATACCAGGGAACCAGGAATGAGTACATCAGGGTGAGAAGAGAAGCAGAGAAAAGTTTTGAAAATGATATAACAAACAAAGCCAAGACCGAACCAAAGCTACTCCACAGTCACATCAGATAGAAAACAACAGTGAAAGAAACAGGTATTGAAACTTCGTACAGGCGAGAACAGGTATACAGAGAATGACAGAGAGGTTTGTGAAGTACTCAACAAGAGGTTCCAGGAGGTCTTCACAATAGAACAAGGTGAGGTCACTGTGCTAGGAGAAAGGGAGGTAAACCAGGTGGCCTTGGAAGAGTTCGAAATTACGAGAGAGGAGGTCAGGAGACACCTGCTGGATCTGGATGTTAGACAGGCTGTTGGTCCAGATGGGATCTCACCATGGGTACTGAAAGAGTGTGGAGAGGCACTTTGCTTGCCACTCTCCATAGTGTATAGTAAGTCACTGGAGACGGGAGACCTACCAGAAATATGGAAGACGGCGAATGTGGTCCCAGTATACAAAAAGGGCGACAGGCAAGAGGCACTGAACTACAGGCCAGTGTCCTTGACTTGTATACCATGCAAGGTGATGGAGAAAATCGTGAGAAAAATACTGGTAACACATCTGGAGAGAAGGGACTTCATGACAAATCGCCAACATGGGTTCAGGGAGGGTAAATCTTGCCTTACAGGCTTGATAGAATTCTACGATCAGGTGACAAAGATTAAGCAAGAAAGAGAGGGCTGGGCGGACTGCATTTTCTTGGATTGTCGGAAAGCCTTTGACACAGTACCGCATAAGAAGCTGGTACATAAGCTGGAGAGACAGGCAGGTGTAGCTGGTAAGGTGCTCCAGTGGATAAGGGAGTATCTAAGCAATAGGAAGCAGAGAGTTACGGTGAGGGGTGAGACCTCCGATTGGCGTGAAATTACCAGTGGAGTCCCACAGGGCTCTGTACTCGGTCCTATCTTGTTTCTGATATATGTAAATGATCTCCCGGAGGGTATCGATTCCTTTCTCTCAATATTTGCGGACGATGCTAAAATTATGAGAAGGATTAAAACAGAAGAGGACTGTTTGAGGCTTCAAGAAGACCTAGACAAGGTGAAGGAATGGTCGAACAAATGGTTGTTAGAGATTAACCCAACCAAATGTAATGTAATGAAGATAGGTGTAGGGAGCAGGAGGCCAGATACAAGGTATCATCTGGGAGAGGAAATTCTTCAGGAGTCAGAGAAGGAAAAAGACTTGGGGGTTGATATCACGCCAGACCTGTCTCCTGCAGCACATATCAAGCGCATAACATCAGTGGCATATGCCAGGCTGGCCAACATACGAACGGCATTCAGAAACTTGTGTAAAGAATCATTCAGAACTTTGTATACCACATATGTCAGGCCAATCCTGGAATATGCAGCCCCAGCATGGAGTTCATATCTAGTGAAGGATAAGACTAAACTGGAAAAGGTTCAAAGGTTTGCCACCAGACTAGTACCCGAGCTGAGAGGTATGAGCTACGAAGAGAGACTACGGGAATTAAACCTCACTTCGCTGGAAGACAGAAGAGTTAGGGGGGACATGATCACCACATTCAAGATTCTGAAGGGAATTGATAGGGTAGATAAAGACAGTCAATTTAACACAAGGGGAACACGCACAAGGGGACACAGGTGGAAACTGAGTGCCCAAATGAGCCACAGAGATATTAGAAAGAATATTTTTAGTGTCAGAGTGGTTGACAAATGGAATGCATTAGGGGGTGATGTGGTGGAGGCTGACTCCATACACAGTTTCAAGTGTAGATATGATAGAGCCCGATAGGCTCAGGAATCTGTACACCTGTTGATTGACGGTTGAGAAGGGGGGACCAAAGAGCCAGAGCTCAACCCCCGCAAACACAACTAGGTGAGTACAACTAGGTGAGTACACACACACACACACACACACACACAAACACACGCACACACTCACACAGAATGCCAGGAATGAATATGTCAGGATGAGAAGAGATGCAGAAAGACAATACGAAAATGACATCGCAAGCAAGGCAAAGACTCATCCTAAATTGCTGCATATCGACAACAGGAGAAAAACAACAGTAAAGCAACAGGTTATGAAATTAAGAATGGGGGAAGAGGGATTCATTACAAACGTCAAGGAAGTGTGTCACGAACTGAATAAGAAATTCCTGGAGGTCTTCACCTTAGAGCAACGAGAAATCCCAGAGAAAAGAAAGGGAATAGCTAACCAGGATCCACTGGAAGATTTTGAGATTACCAGCGGGGAAGTAAGGAAGTGTTTACTAGAGTTGGATGTGACAAAGGCTATAGACCCAGATGGAATCTCCCCTTGGATACTAATGGAAGGAGCAGAAGAACTGTGCCTGCCACTCTCCATATTGAACAACAAATCACTGGAAACAGGGGAACTTCCAGAAATTTGGAAAGCAGCTAACGTAGTCCCGATATACAAGAAAGGGGATAGACAGGAGGCACTGAACTACAGCCAGTGTCCCTAACCTGCATACCATGCAAGCTGATGGAGAAGATTGTGCGAAGAAAGCTAGTAGAACATCTGGAGCGAAATAACTTTGTAACACAGCATCAACATGGGTTCAGGGATAGCGGGTCCTGCCTCACATGGTTACTTGAATTTTACGACCAGGCAAGAAAGAGAAGGGTGGGCAGACTGCATATTTTTGGATTGTCAGAAAGCCTTTGAGACAGTACCACACAAGAGGCTAGTGAAAAAGCTAGAGATGCAGGCCGGTGTGAAAGGGAAGCTACTCCATTGGATAAAGGAGTACCTAAGCAACACGAGACAATGAGTCAGTGTGGCGAGACGTTACAATTGGGGTCCCGCAGGGGTCAGTCCTTGGACCTATACTGTTTCTGATATATGTAAATGATCTTCCAGAGGGTATAGAATCGTTTCTCTCAATGTTTGCTGATGATGCAAAAATTATGAGGAGGATTGAAACAGAGGATGATAGTAGGAGGTACAAGCTGACCTAGAAATACTCAGTGAATGGTTCAACAAATGACTGTTGAAGTTCAACCCGAGGTAAATGCAAAGTAATGGAACTAGGCAGTGGAAACAGGAGGCCAGACACAGAATACAAAATAGGAGATGAAGTACTTAATGAAACGGGCAGAGAGAAAGATCTAGAAGTTGATATCACACCCAAACCTGTCTCCTGAAGCCCACATAAAAAGAATAACGTCTGCGGCATATGCGAGGCTGAATAACATCAGAACAGCGTTCAGGATCCTGTGTAAGGAATCATTCAGAATCTTGTATACCACATATGTAAGACTAATCCTGGAGTATGCGGCCCGAGCATGGAGCCCGTACCTAGTCAAGCACAAGACGAAGCTGGAAAAAGTCCAAAGGTATGCCACTAGACTAGTCCCAGAACTATGAGGCATGAGTTACGAGGAAAGGCTGCGGGAAATGCACCTTACGACCCTGAAGGACAAAAGAGTAGGGGGAGACATGACCACAACCTACAAAATCCTCAGAGGAATCGACCGGGTAAACAAGGATAAACTATTCAACACTGGTGGTATGCGAACAAGGGGACACAGGTGGAAACACCTGGTAGGTCTACCACTACCATCACCAGGGAGCTTCACCACTACCATAACCTGGGAGCTTCACCACTACCATCACCTGGGAGCTTCACCACTACCATCACCAGGTAGCAACACCACTACCATCACCAGGTAGCTACGCCACCACCATCACCAGGTAGCTACACTACTACCATCACCAGGTAGCTACACCACTACCATCACCAGTAGCTACACCACCACCATCACCAGGTAGCTACACCACTACCATCACCAGGTAGCAACACCACTACCATCACCAGGTAGCTACACCACAACCATCACCAGGTAGCTTCACTACTACCATCACCAGGTAGCTACACC
Organism: Procambarus clarkii; assembly: GCF_040958095.1. Lineage (NCBI taxonomy): Eukaryota > Metazoa > Arthropoda > Malacostraca > Decapoda > Cambaridae > Procambarus > Procambarus clarkii. The sequence continues at coordinate 18,054,214 of NC_091203.1, read as the reverse complement.
ACTAGCATCACCAGGTAGCTACACCCACTACCATCACCTGGTAGCTACACCACTACCATCACCAGGTAGCTACACCACTACTATCACCAGGTAGCTACACCACTACCATCACCAGGTAGCTACACCACAACCATCACCTGGGAGCTTCACCACTACATCAGCTGGTAGCTACACCACTACCATCACCAGGTAGGTACACCACTACCATCACCAGGTAGCTACACCACTACCATCACCAGGTAGCTACACCACTACCATCACCAGGTAGCTCCACCACTACCATCACCAGGTAGCTACACCACTACCATCACCTGGGAGCTTCACCACTACCATCACCAGGTAGCTACACCACTACCATCACCAGGTAGCTACACCACTACCATCACCAGGTAGCTACACCACTAACATCACCAGGTAGCTACACCACTACCATCACCTGGGAGCGTCACCACTACCATCACCAGGTAGCTCCACCACTACCATCACCAGGTAGCTACACCACTACCATCACCAGGTAGCTCCACCACTACCATCACCAGGTAGCTTCACCACTACCATCACCTGGTAGCTACACCACTAACATCACCAGGTAGCTACACCACTACCATCACCAGGTATCTACACCACTACAATCACCAGGTAGCTACACCACTACAATCACTAGGTTGCTGCTTTTACTACAATCACCAGGTAGCTACACCACTACCGTCACCAGGTAGCTACACCACTACCATCACCAGGTAGCTACACCACTACCATCACCTGGTAGCTACACCACTACCATCACCAGGTAGCTACACCACTACAATCACTAGGTAGCTGCTTTACTACAATCACCAGGTAGCTACACCACTACCATCACCAGGTAGCTACACCACTACCATCACCAGGTAGCAACACCCACTACCATCACCAGGTAGCTACACACTACAATCACTAGGTAGCTGCTTTACTACAATCACCAGGTAGCTACACCACTACAATCACCAGGTAGCTACACCACTACAATCACCAGGTAGCTACACCACTACAATCACCAGGTAGCTACACCACTACCATCACCTGGTAGCTACACCACTACCATCACCTGGTAGCTACACCACTACCATCACCTGGTAGCTACACCACTACCATCACCAGGTAGCTACACCACTACCATCACCAGGTAGGTACACCACTAACATCACCAGGTAGCTACACCACTACCAATCACCAGGTAGCTACACCACTACCATCACCAGGTAGCTACAACCACTACCATCACCCTGGTAGCTACACCACTACCATCACCTGGGAGCCTTCACCACTACCATCACCTGGTAGCTATCACCACTACCATAACCAGATAGCTACACCACTAACATCACCAGATAGCTACACCACTGCAATCACCAGGTAGCTTCACCAATACAATCACTAGGTAGCTGCTCCACTACAATCACCAGTAGCTCCACCACTACAATAACCACGTAGTTACACCACTACAATCACCAGGTAGCTCCACCACTACAATCACCACGTAGCTACACCACTACCATCACCAGGGGCTACTCCACTACAATCACCAGGTAGCTCCACACTACAATCACCAGGTAGCTCCACCACTACAATCAAAATGTAGTTACACCACTACAATCACCAGGTAGCTCCACCACTACAATCACCAGGTAGCTACACCACTACAATCACCAGGTAGCTACTCCACTCCAATCACCTGGCAGCTGCCAGGTGCGTGTCGTATTTCTGCATGTTGTAACACATCTCATTTCCAAACATTAGCGATGAACATTACAACAACAAATTATTAATATTCTGGTAAAAAAACAAAATATTTTTCAGTAATAATAAAACAAATAATGAGTATTGACAGAATCAACTCCTGCATGATGAAAATGTCGGTGGTGGTGGTGGCGGTGGTGTGTCGCGTGTTGTGGTACGTCTGGGGTGTGGTCCAGGACCACTTCCGTCTGCGCCTCCTCTAGCGGCAGTACGACTCCAGCTGGCGGGGACTGTTGAGTAACGTTCCCCTCTATGAAGGTGATCGTCCCTCCACGCCCCGGGACCATCACGACCCCCTGGACCTGCTGGACCATGTCCAGTTGCTTCGTGACGGGCGTCCTCGAGGTGGCCGTCTGGTGGGTCTTCATCGGGACCCTTAGTGTCCTTCTCGACCTGGACCCAGTTGAGTCCTCCATCAAGGAGACGGAGTCGACGGGGCCAGTTGAGTCCTAAGTGAAGGAGACGGAGTTGACGGAAGCCACCTCCAGTGACCCCACCCGTGACAACACCAGTGTCACACACTCTGCGCATAACACCGCAGCCCGTGACTCCTGTGACCCGGGACAGGCGTGTCAGGATACGACCCAGGTCACGATCCAGGTCCCCCCGTGACACAGACGTGGTGCTACAGGACACCACCCTGTGGCCATAATTGGTGGTGGACCACCCCTGTGACCACACCCCGTGACCACCCCCGTGAATACCCCAGTGACCACCCCCGTGACAAAACCAGTGTCACACACTCTGCGCATAACACCGCAGCCCGTGACTCCCGTGACCCGGGGCAGGCGTGTCAGGATACGACCCAGGTCACGACCCAGGTCACCCGTGACACAGACCTGGTGCTACAGGACACCACCTATGGCAAAATTGGTGCTGACCACCCCAGTGACCACCCCTGTGACAACACCAGTGTCACACACTCTGCGCATAACACCGCAGCCCGTGACTCCCGTGACCCGGAGCAGGCGGGGCAGGATACGACCCAGGTCACGATCCAGGTCACCCGTGACACAGACGTGGTGCTACAGGACACCACCTGTGGCATAATTGGTGGTGACCACCCCCGTGAATACCCCAGTGACCACCCCCGTGACAAAACCAGTGTCACACACTCTGTGCATAACACCGCAGCCCGTGACCCGGGGCAGGCGGGGCAGGATACGACCCAGGTCACCTGTGACACAGACTTGCTGCTACAGGACTCCACCTCAGGCAAAATTGGTGGTGACAATCCCCGGGGCAACCCCGTTACGACATCCGTGACCACACCTGTGACCACCCAAGTGAGAACACCTGTGTCACACACCCTGCGCATAACATTGCAGCCCGTGACTCCCGAGACCCGGGGCAGGTCACGACCTCAGTGAACCACTGTTCGTGAACTGAGGAAGAACCTGGTGTAGGAACACCAGATTCCTACCTTAACACTTTGCCGTGGGAGGGACTAAAACTTTGCCGTGGGAGAAACTAGCACCTTGCCGTGGGAGGGACTACCACTCGGCCGTGGGAGGGACTAACACTCGGCCGAGGGTGGCACTAACACGGCCGTGGTTTCGCCGGCCTCTTGCTCGCTCGGTTACGCGGGCCTCTCGCTCGCTCCGTTTCTTGGGCCTCTCGCTCGCTCGGTTTCGCGGGCCTCTCGCTCGCTCGGTTTCGCGGGCCTCTCGCTCGCTCGGTTTCGCGGGCCTCTCGCTCGCTCGGTTTCGCGGGCCTCTCGCTCGCTCGGTTTCGCGGGCCGCTCGCTCGCTCGGTTTCGCGGGCTGCTCGCTCGCTCGGTTGCGCGGGCCTCTCGCTCGCTCGGTTTCGCGGGCCTCTCGCTCGCTCGGTTTCGCGGGCCTCTCGCTCGCTCGGTTTCGCGGGCCTCTCGCTCGCTCGGTTTTGCGGGCCTCTCGCTTGCTCGGTTTCGCGGGCCTCTCGCTCGCTCGGTTTCGCGGGCCTCTCCCTTGCTCGGTTTCGCGGGCCTCTCGCTCGCTCGGTTTTGAGGGCATACTGCTTGCGTGGTGTTAGTCACCCCCATGACAAAGTGTTAGTCCCCCACGTCAAATTACGCGTTAGTCCACTAACGGCAAAGTATTTGTCCCCCCACGGCAAAGTGTTAGCCCCCCCTAACAGCAAACTTTTTGTCCCCCACGGCAAAGTGTTAGTCCCCACGGGAAAGTGTTTTTCCTCCGACAGCAAAGTGTTTGTCCCCCCACGGCAAAGTGTTAGTCCTACCATGGCAAAGTGTTAGTTCCCCCCCCCCACTGGCAAAGGGTTAGTCCCTCCCACGGCAAAGTGTTAGTCCCTCCCACGGCAAAGTGTTAGTCCCTCCCGCGGCAAAGTATTAGTCCGCCCTACGGCAAAGTGTTATTTCCTCCCCCCCCCTACACCGGGAAAATGTTACTCCCCCCCCTGGCCGGCAAAGTGTTATTCCCCCCCCCCCCCACTGGCAAAGTGTTATTCCCCCCTCCCCCCACGGCAAAGTGTTAGTCCCCCCAACAGCAAAGTGTTATTCTCCCACCCCCCGGCAAAGTGTTAGGAGCGAGTGGCCGAGAGTATTCAACTAATTGTGCTTACGAGGGTTTAGCTCTGGCTCTTTCGGCTCGCTTCCCATCTGTCATATCAAATGATTTTTTTTTTTGCCACAAAACACACACACACACACGAGGGACGAGGGAGGTGCCGCGCCGACGTTGCGCCGCGCTCGTCAATAAGGCTTTATATCTCGGGACATCAGAGGGATACATGTGAAATTCGGTGTTCAGTGATAATACAAAGTGCAACACACCATTTTGAAACTAGAAAACGTATGGATAGTGTCCGATAGTGCATATTAGACAAGATCAGGGGTACAACATCTGTGCCAGGACAAGCACGTGGGCCACTGCATGGTCAGAGTGTACACAACTAGATGTGATAGTGAAGATCATAAAAAATAGTGAATAGGATAGTGAAGAAGTGATTCTAAACGTGTGGCATTGAACTATATCGGTGATAAGAGGAATAAGGAGCAGAATACTGGTGATATTAGTGACAAGTTGGAGGGACCTACGCCTGGCAGCGGCGTGGATGGAGACAGCAGGCCTACACACCACTGTCAACAGTACTTAACACCTGTTTGTGCTGCGGGATTTTGAATTGGCGGTAAGGTAAAGCCTCTCACAAAGTCAGTCAGTCAATTGGTGTACAGTGTTATTGCTTTTTAATAGTTAGTCTTGGATATAAGTTAACAAACTGAAACGAATATCAAGGGAAATGGGCGGCTCATGTGGGAACTAGTTTTCTGACACAAAAGTGTGAACAACACTTAGCTCTACCTACACGGAGACAACTCCCCCCCCCTTCTCTCACCCCCACCCCCTCCCACTAGAGCAGCAACTGTAAACACACTGCCTCCCAACCATATGGACCACATTTAACAGTTCCTCTCTAATCCCCCCACACACCCTCGCCATCCCCACACACCCTCGCCATCCCCACACACCCTCGCCATCCCCACACACCCTCGCCATCCCCTCGATCTCTCCCCCTCCTCCCCCCTTCAATACACACTCAGACACCTAACTCCCTCCCCCCCTTTCTCTGTCTCCCCCCTCTCTCTGTCTCCCCCCCCCTCTCTCTCTCTCTCTCTCTATCTATCTCTCTCTCTCTCTCTCTCTCTCTCTCTCTCTCTCTCTCTCTCTCTCTCTCTGTCTCTCTCTCTCTCTCTCTCTCTCTCTCTCTCTCTCTCTGGCAAGACATGGAAGGGACACGAACTCGGGCTTACACACGCAGGATGTCAATCGCGGCTGGAACAAATTCAGAGGAAGGGGTGGAACAGGAAGCCTGGATGATGGGAGTATTCTAGTAAATGTGGGATGAATTCAGTGAAGGACTGAGGGTAATGAGGGAGACAGTTGCCAACCTGCAGGATGAACTAAGGGCAGCAAAGGAGGAGATAAGATGCCTGAAGGAGACTTCTCCACAATACCAGACACAAACCGTGCCTCAGGGAGACAGGAATGCTCAGGGAGACATGGAAGGGACACGAACTCGGGCTTACACACGCAGGATGTCAATCGCGGCTGGAACAAATTCAGAGGAAGGGGTGGAACAGGAAGCCTGGATGATGGGAGTATTCGTAAATGTGGGATGAATTCAGTGAAGGACTGAGGGTAATGAGGGAGACAGTTGCCAACCTGCAGGATGAACTAAGGGCAGCAAAGGAGGAGATAAGATGCCTGAAGGAGACTTCTCCACAATACCAGACACAAACCGTGCCTCAGGGAGACAGGAATGCTACTGTGGAGGGGACCTCCACACCTCAGCTCTCATTTGCTGAAATACTTAAAACGAGCCCTGAAACTAGGTCTGCAGTTAAGGAAGTTGCCATGGAAGTGGCTTCCTCTCAGGAAGCGGCTAGATGTACTAGCCGGCTCATAGAGAGATATAGAGCAGTAGTAGTAGCAGGCATTAAAGAGCAAACAGGGACCTGACCAAAGGAGCGGAGAGACAAGGACAAAAACATGATTAAAGAGATCCTTAAAGAGGTAAGGATGGAGGAAGCTGAGCAAAATGTTGAAAAGGTTTTCAGGCTTGGAAAGTACAACAAGGACAGAGACCGAATGATGAAGGTGGTTTTCATGAGCGAAATCGCGAAAGAGGAACTGTTAGAAAGGAAGTGCTGTCTAACAAATGTAGAGAAGTTCAAAAGAGTATTCTTGCAGAGGGATATGACAAGGGAAGAGAGAATGCAGGCAGCAGACGCGAGGAAGGAGCGCAGGGAGAGAGAAAGGAATCAGGGAGCCACACCCCCGATCCTTACAATCCCAGAGGGGAATGGGGAACCCTCCTCAAACAGTGCATTAGCCACAGGGAGTGCGGCACCACCCCCACATTCTACCCAACAGACATGCTACCTGCCCCAACCACCTAAGGCACCCTTCCCCCACCCACCCCTCTCCTCCCACTCACCCCCCTCCTCCCACTCCCCCCTCCCTTTTCCCACATGCCCTTCCGTCTCTCCCACCCACAAGCCCTCCATTCTCCCCTACCCCCCTAAGCCCCCCACTGTCCCCCTCCCCACCTAAGCCTCCCCTCTCCACCACTCCCCAAAACACTCCCCTCTTCCTCAACCACCTCAGCCTTCCCTTTCCCCCCACGCCCCCCAAGCCCTCCCCACTTTATTGCCCCCCCAAACCCCCCTTTCTTCCCCATACCCCCCCAACCCTCCCCCTCTCACCCACCCCCCCAACCCTCCCTCCCCTCACCCACTCCCCCTACCCTCCCCCTCCCCCCTAACCCACTCTCCCTACCCTCACCTACCCCCCCAAGCCCTTCCTCCTCCACCAGTCTCCCCGTACCAGATCCTACCAGCTCCCGCACACCCCAGACCCCACAGGTCCCCCCCAGAGGAGAAGCAGAAGAGAGTTAGTTTCATGGCAATGTACTCGAACATAGATGGGATCACAAGCAAGGCAAGTGAACTAAGGGAAAGAGCACAAGAAGTGAACCCAGATGTAATTGGACTCACTGAAACAAAACTCTCTGGAATCATAACGAATGCCGTGCTTCCCCAGGAGTACACAATAATAAGGAAAGAGAGGGAAGGTAGGGGAGGAGGCGGAGTGGCCCTACTCATGAGAAAGGAATGGAATTTTAAGGAGATGGCTATCCCGGGCTGTGAGGGTTTCAGAGACTACATAGCAGGCACCATGACAATGGGAGGACCAAGGATATTAGTAGTAGCAGTAATATATAATCCTCCACCAAATGACAGAAGACCCAGTCAAGAGTACGAAAGCAATAACATGGCAGTTAACACTATAATTGAGAGGGCAGTCTCTTCTGCCTGTAGAAATAGATCCTACCTGCTCATCATGGGGGAGTTCAATCACGGCAGGATTGATTGGGAGAACAAGGAACCGCATGGAGGCGAGGATACGTGGAGAGCCAAACTACTGGAGGTGGCGACTAGAAACTTCTTAACCCAGCATGTCAGAGAACCCACAAGAATGAGAGGAAATGACGAACCAGCGAGACTCGACCTGGTCTTCACCCTGAACGACTCTGACATAAGAGAAGTCAGTTTTGAGGCTCCAGTAGGAATGAGCGACCACAGTGTATTGGTGTTTGAGTACCTGATTGAAGAAGGGTTATTGAACTCGAGGAGGGATACCGAAACCAAAAGGTTAGCATACTGAAAGGGAAACTATGAGGAGATAAGAAAATTCCTAACAGATATAGCATGGGAAACAGAGCTCAGGGAAAAGACGGCCCAAGATATGATGGAATACATCACGCAAAAATGCAAGGACGCAGCAAACAAGTTTGTCCCAGTCCAAAAGGAAAACAGTGAAATGAAGATGAGAAACCCATGGTTTAATCAGAGATGTAGGCTAGCTAAGCAGCAAAGTAAAAGGGCATGGAGAAACTATAGGAATAACAGGACACTGGAGAGCAGAGAAAGATACCAGAATGCCCGGAATGAATATGTCAGGATGAGAAGAGAGGCAGAAAGACAATACGAAAATGACATCGCAAGTAAGGTAAAGACTCAGCCTAAATTGCTGCATAGTCACATCAGGAGAAAAACAACAGTAAAGGAACAGGTTATGAAATTAAGGATAGGGGCAGAAGGATTCACTACAAACGACAAGGAAGTGTGTGAGGAACTGAATAAGAATTCCAAGAGGTCTTCACCTTAGAGCAAGGAGAAATCCCAGAGATAAGAGAGGGAATAGCTAACCAGAAACCACTGGAAGAGTTTGAGATTACCAGCGGGGAAGTAAGGAAGTGTTTACTAGAATTGGATGTGACAAAGGCTACAGGCCCAGATGGAATCTCCCCTTGGATACTAAAGGAAGGAGCAGAAGAACTGTGCCTCCCGCTCTCCATAGTGTATAACAAATCACTGGCAACAGGGGAACTGCCAGATATTTGGAAAGCAGCTAACGTAGTCCCGATATACAAGGAAGGGGATAGACAGGAGGCACTGAATTACAGCCAGTGTCCCTAACCTGCATACCATGCAAGATGATGGAGAATATTGTGCGAAGAAAGCTAGTGGAGCACCTGGAGCGAAAGAACTTTGTAACACAGCATCAACACGGATTCAGGGATGGCAGGTCCTGCCTCACAGGGTTACTTGAATTCTACGACCAGGCAACAAAATAAGGCAAGAAAGAGAAGGGTGGGCAGACTGCATATTTTTGGATTGTCAGAAAGCCTTTGATACAGTGCCACACAAGAGGCTAGTGAAAAAACTGGAGATGCAGGCTGGAGTGAAAGGGAAGGTACTCCGTTGGATACAGGAGTACCTAAGTAACAGGAGACAACGAGTCAGTGTGAGGGGTGAGGTCTCAGATTGGCGAGACGTTACGAGTGGGGTACCGTACTCCGTAGGGGTCAGTCCTTGGACCAATACTGTTTCTGATATATGTAAATGATCTTCCAGAGGGTATAGAATCGTTTCTGTCAATGTTTGCCGATGATGCAAAAATTATGAGGAGGATTGAAACTGAGGACGATAGTAGGAGGCTACAAGATGACCTAGACAGACTGAGTGAATGGTCCAACAAATGGCTGTTGAAGTTCAACCCGAGTAAATGCAAAGTAATGAAAATAGGCAGTGGAAATAGGAGGCCAAACACAGGATACAGAATAGAGATGAAGTACTTAATGAAACGAGCAGAGAGAAAGATCTAGGAGTTAATATCACACCAAACCTGTCTCCTGAAGCCCACATAAAAAGAATAACGTCTGCGGCATATGCGAGGCTGGCTAACATCAGAACAGCGTTCAGGAACCTGTGTAAGGAATCATTCAGAATCTTGTACACCACATATGTAAGACCAATCCTGGAGTATGCGGCCCCAGCATGGAGCCCGTACCTTGTCAAGCACAAGACGAAGCTGGAAAAAGTCCAAAGGTATGCCACTAGACTAGTCCCAGAAGTATGAGGCATGAGTTACGAGGAAAGGCTGCGGGAAATGCACCTTACGATACTGGAAGACAGAAGAGTAAGAGGAGACATGATCACAACCTACGAAATCCTCAGAGGAATCGACCGGTAAACAAGGATAAACTATTCAACACTGGTGGGACGCGAACAAGGGGACACAGGTGGAAACTGAGTACCCACATGAGCTACAGAGACGTTAGAAGGAACTTTTTCAGTGTCAGAGTAGTTAACGGATGGAATGCATTAGGCAGTGATGTGGTGGAGGCTGACTCCATGCACAGTTTTAAATGTAGATATGATAGAGCCCAGTAGGTTCAGGAATCTGTACACCAGTTGATTGACAGTTGAGAGGCGGGACCAAAGAGCCAAAGCTCAACCCCCGCAAGCACAATTAGGTGAGTACAAATCGGTGAGTACACACACACACACACACACACACACACACACACACACACACACACACACACACACACACACACACACACACCCCCTGGTCTTCTCCCTGCCCCAAGCAGGCCTGAGCAAGACCAAAGCCCTCTATCCCCCACTCCACCTCCCTCCAAACCCCTGTCAACTACACCACAGGAGGGCGTGCCCTCTCCCCAAGCAATCCCTGCTCCCTCACCCCCAGGACTTCTTCCTGCCCCAAGCAGGCCTGAGGAAGACCTAAGCCCTCCACCCCCCACTCCACCTCCCCCTGAACCCCTGGCAAATACCTCACAGGAGAATGAGCCTACCCAAGTAGCAATGACCATAGAACAACCTCCTACACATGTAGGGAGTGTGGGTGAAATTGGATATAAGAAAGTGAGCTTCAAGGTAATGTACTCAAACATTGATGGGATTACCAATAAAGCAAGTGAACTGGCAGAAAGGGTGCAAGAAGAAAACCCTGATGTAATAGGACTAACGGAAACAAAATTGTCAGGAGTCATAACAGATGCTGTGTTTCCAAAGGACTACTATATAGTAAGGAAAGAGAGGGAAGGGGAGAGGAGGTGGCGGAGTGGCCCTGCTGATAAGGAAGGACTGGAGTTTTGATGAGATGGAAATTCCGGGCTGTGACGGATTCAGAGATTACATAACAGGAACTATAACAATGGGTGGACCTAAGATAATAGTGGCAGTCATTTACAACCCTCCCCTAAATGACAGAAGACCTAGACAGGAGTTTGATAGGAACAACATGGCAACCATTAATATAATAGAGAGAGCAGCTTCAGTTGCCTGCAGGAATGGATCAAGACTCTTAATCATGGGTGATTTCAACCATGGAAAGATAGACTGGGAGAATGGGGACCCACATGGTGGTGCAGATACGTGACGAGCTAAACTCTTGGAAGTGGCAACAAGGAATTTTCTGAGCCAGCATGTCAAGGAACCCACAAGAGTGAGAGGCAATGATGAACCAGCTAGACTCGACTTGATATTCATCCTGAATGAGTCAGAAATAAGGGAAGTCAAAGTTGAAGCCCCCATAGGAATGAGTGACCACAGTGTACTGACCTTTGAGTACTTGGTGGAGGTAGGGATAACCTATCCAAGGATGGGAGTGGAGGGGAAAAGACTGAATTACCGAAGAGGAAAATATGACGAGATGAGGAACTTCCTCAGGGGAATACCATGGGAAACAGAACTTAGAGACAAGAATGTGCAGGTCATGATGGATTTTGTCACCCAAAAGTGCCAGGAAGCTGCAGACAGGTTTATCCCCGTCCAAAAGGAGAAAAACGAAAAACAACAGAAAAACCCATGATTACCAGGAATGTAAGGTAGCGAAACAACTGAGTAAAAGAACATGGAGAAACTACAGAAATAACAGAACACCAGAGAGCAGGGAGAGATACCAGAGGGCCAGAAATGAGTACATCAGAGTGAGGAGGGAAGCAGAGAGACAGTTTGAAAATGACATCGCGCGTAAAGCCAAGACCCAACCAAAGCTGCTCCACAGCCACATCAGGAGGAAAACAGCAGTGAAGGAACAAGTGATGAAGCTGCAGAAAGGAGAGAACAGATACACAGAGAATGACAAGGAGGTGTGTGAAGAACTCAACAAGAGATTCCAGGAGGTCTTCACAATAGAACAAGGAGAAGCCCCTGCACTAAATGAGGAGGCGGCAAACCAAGCAACCTTGGAGGAATTTGACCTCACCAGTGATGAGGTCAAAAGGTGTCTGCTGGAGTTGAATGTGACAAAGGCTGTTGGGCCTGATAGAATCTCACCATGGATACTAAAGGAAGGTGCAGAAGCACTAAGTGTGCCACTCACTATGGTGTATAACAAGTCACTGGAAACAGGAGACTTACCAGAAAGTTGGAAGACAGCTAACGTGGTCCCAATATACAAAAAGGGTGACAGGCAAGAGGCACTGAATTACAGGCCAGTTTCCTTAACTTGTATACCATGCAAGGTGCTGGAGAAGATCGTGAGGAAAAGGTTCGTAGAGCATCTGGAGGGAAATAACTTTGTAACGCACCACCAACATGGGTTCAGAGATGGCAAATCGTGCCTCACAGGTTTAATAGAATTTTATGACCAGGCAACGAAAATTAGGCAGGAAAGAGAAGGGTGGGCCGACTGCATTTTCCTGGATTGCCAAAAAGCCTTTGACACAATACCCCATAAAAGGCTGTTAAAAAAGTTGGAGCAACAGGCAGGAGTAAAAGGGAAGGTGCTCCAGTGGATAAGGGAGTACTTAAGCAGCAGGAAACAGCGAGTAACGGTGAGGGGGGAGACATCAGAGTGGCGAGATGTCACCAGCAGAGTCCCACAGGGCTCAGTACTTGGACCCATCCTGTTTCTAATATATGTGAACGATCTTCCAGAGGGTATAGACTCATTCCTCTCGATGTTTGCTGATGATGCAAAAATTATGAGAAGAATCAAGACGGATGAAGATAGACAGAGACTACAGGATGACCTGGATAAACTTGAGGAATGGTCTAGAAAATGGCTGCTAAAGTTCAACTCGGGAAAGTGTAAGGTGATGAAATTAGGCGAAGGCAGCAGGAGGCTGAACACAAGGTATCATCTGGGAGGGGAAATCCTGCAAGAGTCAAATAGAGAGAAGGATCTGAGGGTTGATATCACACCGAACCTGTCCCCAGAGGCCCACATCAAAAGAATATCATCAGTGGCATATGCTAGACTGGCCAACATAAGAACTGCCTTCAGAAACTTGTGTAAGGAATCTTTCAGAACCCTATGTACCACTTATGTAAGACCAATCCTGGAGTACGCAGCTCCAGCCTGGAGTCCATACCTAGTTAAACACAAGACAAAGTTAGAGAAGATTCAGCGGTATGCCACCAGGATCGTCCCGGAACTAAGAGGATTGAGCTACGAGGAAAGGCTAAAGGAGCTGAACCTCACATCCCTGGAAAACAGAAGAGTAAGGGAGACATGATAACCACCTACAAAATTCTCAGGGGAATTGACAGGGGTGGACAAAGACAAACTCTTCAGCACGGGTGAGACACGAACAAGGGGACACAGGTGGAAACTTAGTACCCAGATGCGCCACAGAGACGTTAGAAAGATTTTTTTCAGTGTCAGAGTAGTTAATAAATGGAATGCACTAGGAAGTGATGTGGTGGAGGCTGACTCCATACACAGTTTCAAATGTAGATATGATAGAGCCCAGTAGGCTCAGGAATCTGTACACCTGTTGTTGACGGTTGAGAGGCGGGACCAAAGAGCCAGAGCTCAACCCCCGCAAACACAACTAGGTGAGTACACACACACACACACAACTAGGTGAGAACTAGGTGAGTATACACACACACACACACACACACACACACACACACACACACACACACACACACACACACACACACACACACACACACACACACACACACACACAGGAATTATGAACATATGAGAAGTTTCCTAAGTGAAATACCTTGGGACACAGACCTCAGAGATAAGTCTGTACAGGGTATGATGGACTATGTTACCCAAAAGTGTCAGGAGGCAGTAAACAGGTTCATCCCGGCCCAAAGGGAAAAATCCGAGAAGCAACAGAAGAATCCGTGGTATAATAGGGTATGTATGGAAGCGAAGAAACTGAACAAAAGGGCGTGGAGGAACTTCCGGAATAACAGAACACCAGAAAGCAGAGAGAGATAACAGAGAACCAGGAATGAGTACATCAGGGTGAGAAGAGAAGCAGAGAAAAGTTTTGAAAATGATATAGCAAACAAAGCCAAGACCGAACCAAAGCTACTCCACAGTCACATCAGAAGGAAAACAACAGTGAAAGAACAGGTATTGAAACTTCGAACAGGCGAGGACAGGTATACAGAGAATGACAGAGAGGTGTGTGAAGAACTCAACAAGAGGTTCCAGGAGGTCTTCACAATAGAACAAGGTGAGGTCACTGCGCTAGGCGAAAGGGAGGTAAACCAGGTGGCCTTGGAAGAGTTCGAAATTACGAGAGAGGAGGTCAGGAGACACCTGCTGGATCTGGATGTTAGAAAGGCTGTTGGTCCAGACGGGATCTCACCATGGGTACTGGAAGAGTGTGCAGAGGCACTTTGCTTGCCACGCAACATAGTGTATAGTAAGTCACTGGAGACGGGAGACCTACCAGAAATATAGAAGACGGCGAATGTGGTCCCAATATACAAAAAGGGCGACAGGCAAGAGGCACTGAACTACAGGCCAGTGTCCTTGACTTGTATACCATGCAAGGTGATGGAGAAAATCGTGAGAAAAATACTGGTAACACATCTAGAGAGAAGGGAATTCGTGACAAATCGCCAACATGGGTTCAGGGAGGGTAAATCTTGCCTTACAGGCTTGATAGAATTCTACGATCAGGTGACAAAGATTAAGCAAGAAAGAGAGGGCTGGGCGGACTGCATTTTCTTGGATTGTCAGAAAGCCTTTGAGACAGTACCACACTAGAGGCTGGTGAAAAAGCTGGAGATGCAGGCCGGTGTGAAAGGGAAGGTACTCCATTGGATAAAGGAGTACCTAAGCAACAGGAGACAATGAGTCAGTGTGAGGGGTGAGGTCTCAGATTGGCGAGACGTTACAATTGGGGTCCCGCAGGGGTCAGTCCTTGGTCCTATACTGTTTCTGATATATGTAAATGATCTTCTAGAGGGTATAGAATTGTTTCACTCAATGTTTGCTGATGATGCAAAAATTATGAGGAGGATTGAAACAGAGGATGATAGTAGGAGGCTACAAGATGACCTAGAAATACTCAGTGAATGGTCCAACAAATGACTGTTGAAGTTCAACCCGAGTAAATGCAAAGTAATGGAACTAGGCAGTGGAAACAGGAGGCCAGACACAGAATACAGAATAGGAGATGAAGTACTTAATGAAACGGGCAGAGAGAAAGATCAAGGAGTTGATATCACACCAAACCTGTCTCCTGAAGCCCACTTAAAAAGAATAACGTCTGCGGCATATGCGAGGCTGGCTAACATCAGAACAGCGTTCAGGAACCTGTGTAAGGAATCATTCAGAATCTTGTACACCACATATGTAAGATCAATCCTGGAGTATGCGGCCCCAGCATGGAGCCCGTTCCTAGTCAAGCACAAGACGAAGCTGGAAAAAGTCCAAAGGTATGCCACTAGACTAGTTCCAGAACTATGAGGCATGAGTTACGAGGAAAGGCTGCGGGATATGCACCTTACGACCCTGAAGGACAAAAGAGTAAGGGGATACATGACCACAACCTACAAAATCCTCAGAGGAATCAACCGGGTAAACAAGGATAAACTATTCAACACTGGTGGTATGCGAACAAGGGGACACAGGTGGAAACACCTGGTAGGTCTACCACTACCATCACCAGGTAGCAACACCACTACCATCACCAGGTAGCAACACCACTACCATCACCAGGTAGCTTCACCACTACCATCACCAGGTAGCTACACCACTACCATTACCAGGTAGCAACACCACTACCATCACCTGGGAGCTTCACCACTACCATCACCTGGGAGCTCCACCACTACCATCACCTGGGAGCTTCACCACTACAATCACCTGGGAGCTTCACCACTACAATCACCTGGGAGCTTCACCACTACAATCACCAGGTAGCAACACCACTACCATCACTAGGTAGCTACACCACTACCATCACCAGGTAGCAACACCACTACCATCACCTGGAGCTTCACCACTATTATCACCTGGGAGCTTCACCACTACCATCACCAGGTAGCAACACCACTACCATCACCTGGGAGCTTCACCACTACCATCACCTGGGAGCTTCACCACTACCATCACCTGGGAGCTTCACCACTACAATCACCTGGGAGCTACACCACTACCATCACCAAGTAGCAACACCACTACCATCACCAGGTAGCTACACCACTACCATCACCAGGTAGCTACACTACTTCCATCACCTGGTAGCTTCACCACTACAATCACCAGGTAGCTACACCACTACCATCACCAGGTAGCTACACCACTACCATCACCAGGTAGCTACACCACTACCATCACCAGGTAGCTACACCACTACCATCACCTGGGAGCTACACCACTACCATTACCTGGGAGCTTCACCACTACCATCACCAGGTAGCTACACCATTACAATCACCAGGTAGCTACACCACTACCATCGCCTGGTAGCAACACCACTACCATCACCAGGTAGCTACACCACTACCATCACCAGGTAGCTACACCACTACAATCACCAGGTAGCTACACCACTACAATCACCAGGTAGCTACACCACTACAATCACCAGGAAGCTACACCACTACAATCACCAGGTAGCTACACCACTACAATCACCAGGTAGCTACACCACTACCATCACCAGGTAGCTACACCACTACCATCACCAGGTAGCTACACCACTACAATCACCAGGTAGCTCCACCACTACCATCACCAGGTAGCTACACCACTACCATCACCAGGTAGCTACACCACTACAATCACCAGGTAGCTACACCACTACAATCACCAGGTAGCTACACCACTATAACCACCAGGTAGCTACACCACTACAATCACCAGGTAGCTACACCACTACAATCACCAGTTAGGTACACCACTACAATCACCAGTTAGCTACACCACTACCATCGCCTGGTAGCAACACCACTACCATCACCAGATAGCTACACCACTACCATCACCAGGTAGCTACACCACTACAATCACTAGGTAGCTGCTCAACTACAATCACTAGGTAGCTGCTTTACTACAATCACCAGGTAGTTACACCACTACAATCACCAGGTAGCTACACCACTACAATCACCACGTAGCTACACCACTACAATCACCTGGTAGCTGCCAGGTGCGTGTCGTATTTCTGCATGTTGTAACACATCTCATTTCCAAACATTAGCGATGAACAATACAGCAACAAATTAATAATATTCTGGTAAAAACCAAAATATTTTTCAGTAAAAATAAAACATAAATAATGAGTACTGATAGAATCACCTCCTGCATGATGAAAATGTCGGTGGTGGTAATGGCGGTGGTGTGTCGCGTGTTGTGGTACGTCTGGGGTGTGGTCCAGGACCACTTCCGTCTGCGCCTCCTCTAGCGGCAGTACGACTCCAGCTGGCGGGGACTATTGAGTAACGTCCCCCTCTTGAAGGTGCTCGTCCCTCCACGCCCCGGGACATCCACGACCCCCTGGACCTGCTAGACCATGTCCAGTTGCTTCGTGACGGGCGTCCTCGAGGTGGCCGTCTGGTGGGTCTTCATCAGGACCCTTAGTGTCCTTCTCGACCTGGACCCAGTTGAGTCCTCCATCAAGGAGACGGAGTCGACGGGGCCAGTTGAGTCCTAAGTGAGGAGACGGAGTTGACGGGGCCACCTCCTCCAGTGACCCCACCCGTGACAACACCAGTGTCACACACTCTGTGCATAACACCGCAGCCCGTGACTCTTTGACCAGGGGAAGGCGTGTCAGGATACGACCTAGGTCACGACCCAGGTCACCCGTGACACAGACGTGGTGCTACAGGACACCACCTGTGGCATAATTGGTGGTGACCACCCCCGTGAATACCCCAGTGACCACCCATGTGACAACACCAGTGTCACACACTTTGCGCATAACACCGCAGCCCGTGACCAGGGACAGGCGTGTCAGGATACGACCCAGGTCACGACCCAGGTCACCTGTGACACAGACGTGGTGCTACAGGACACCACCTGTGGCATAATTGGTGGTGACCGCCCCCTAGAATACCACAGTGACCACCCCCGTGACTACCCCTGTGACAACACCAGTGTCACACACACTGCGCATAACACCGCAGCCCGTGACTCCCGTGACCAGGGACAGGCGTGTCAGGATACGACCCAGGTCACGACCCAGGTCACCTGTGACACAGACTTGGTGCTACAGGACACCACCTCAGGCAAAATTGGTGGTGAAAATCCCCGGAGCAACCCCCAGGGCAACCCCCGTTACGACATCCGTGACCACACCTGTGACCACCCAAGTGAGAACACCAGTGTCATACACTCTGCGCATAACACCGCAGCCCGTGACTCCCGTGACCCGGGGCAGGCGTGTCAGGATACGACCCAGGTCACGATCCAGGTCACCCGTGACACAGACGTGGTGCTACAGGACACCACCTGTGGCATAATTGGTGGTGACCGCCCCCGAGAATACCCCAGTGACCACCCCCGTGACTACCCCTGTGACAACACCAGTGTCACTCACACTGAGCATAACACCGCAGCCCGTGACCCGGGGCAGGCGTGTCAGGATACGACCCAGGTCACGACCCAGGTCACCTGTGACACAGACTTGGTGCTACAGGACACCACCTCAGGCAAAATTGGTGGTGACAATCCCCGGGGCAACCCCCGTTACGACATCCGTGACCACACCTGTGACCACCCCCGTGAGAACACCAATGTCACACACACTGCGCATAACACCGCAGCCCGTGATTCCCGAGACCCGGGGCAGGCGGGGAAGGTCACGACCTCAGTGAACCACAGTTCATGAACTGAGGAAGAACCTGGTGTAGGAACACCAGATTCCTACCTTAACACTTTGCCGTGGGAGGGACTAAAACTTTGCCGTGGGAGAAACTAGCACCTTGCCGTGGGAGGGACTACCACTCTGCCGTGGGAGGGACTACCACTCTGCCGTGGGAGGGACTAACACTTGCCGTGGGGGGGATAAACACGGCTGTGGTTTTGCGGGCCACGCGGTTTTGCGGGCCTCTCGCTCGCTCGGTTTCGCGGGCCTCTCGCTCGCTCGGTTTCGCGGGCCTCTCGCTCGCTCGGTTTCGCGGGCCTCTCGCTCGCTCGGTTTCGCGGGCCTCTCGCCGCTCGGTTTCGCGGGCCTCTCGCTCGCTCGGTTTCGCGGGCCTCTCGCTCGCTCGGTTGCGCGGCCTCTCGCTCGCTCGGTTGCGCGGGCCTCTCGCTCGCTCGGTTGCGCGGGCCTCTCGCTCGCTCGGTTGCGCGGGCCTCTCGCTCGCTCGGTTGCGCGGGCCTCTCGCTCGCTAGGTTGCGCGGGCCTCTCGCTCGCTCGGTTTCGCGGGCCTCTCGATCGCTCGGTTTCGCTGGCCTCTCGCTCGCTCGGTTTCGCGTGCCTCTCGCTCGCTCGGTTTCGCGGGCCTCTCGCTCGCTCGGTTTCGCAGGCCTCTCGCTCGCTCGGTTTCGCGGGCCTCTCGCTCACTCGGTTTCGCGGGCCTCTCGCTCGCTCGGTTTCGCTGGCTTTCGCTCACTCGGTTTTGAGGGCATACTGCTTGCGTGGTGTTAGTCACCCCCACAACAAAGTGTTAGTCCCCCACGTCAAATTAAGCGTTTGTCCCCTAACGGCAAAGTATTTGTCCCCCCACGGCAAAGTGTTAGTCCCTCCCACGGCAAAGTGTTAGTCCCTCCCACGGCAAAGTGTTAGTCCCTCCCGCGGCAAAGTATTAGTCCGCCCTACGGCAAAGTATTAGTCTAGCAATGGCTAAGTGTTATTTCCTCCCCCCCCCTAAACCGGGAAAATGTTACTTTCCCCCCCTCCCTCGGCCGGCAAAGTGTTATTCCCCCCCCCCACTGGCAAAGTGTTATTCCCCCCCTCCCCCCACGGCAAAGTGTTAGTCCCCCCAACAGCAAAGTGTTATTCTCCCCCCCCCCCAACGACAAAGTGTTAGGAGCGAGTGGCCGAGAGTATTCAACTAATTGTGCTTACGAGGGTTTAGCTCTTTCGGCTCGCTTCCCATTTGTCATATCAAATGATTTTTTTTTTGCCACAAACACACACACACTCACGAGGGACGAGGGAGACGTTGCGCCGCGCTCGGCAATAAGGCTTTATATCTTGGAACATCAGAGGGATACACGGGAAATTCGGTGTTCAGTGATAATACAAAGTGCAACACACCATTTTGAAACTAGAAAACTTATGGATAGTGTCCGATAGTGCATATTAGACAAGATCAGGGGTACAACATCTGTGCCAGGACAAGCAAGTGGGCCACTGCATGGTCAGAGTGTACACAACTAGATGTGATAGTGAAGATCATAACAAATAGTGAATAGGATAGTGAAGAAGTGATTCTAAACGTGTGGCATTGAACTATATCGGTGATAAGAAGAATAAGGAGCAGAATACTGGTGATATATAGTAACAAGTTGGAGGGACCTACACCTGGCAGCGGCGTGGATGGAGACAGCAGGCCTACACACCACTGTCAACAGTACTTAACACCTGTTTGTGCTGCGGGATTTTGAATTGGCGGTAAGGTAAAACCTCTCACAAAGTCAGTCAGTCAATTGGTGTACAGTGTTATTGCTTTTTAATAGTTAGTCTTGGATATAAGTTAACAAACCGAAACGAATATCAAGGGAAATGGGCGGCTCATGTGGGAACTAGTTTTCTGACACAAAAGTGTGAAAAACACTCTGCTCTACCTACACGGAGACTACTCTCCCCCCCCCCCTTCTCTAACCCCCTGCCCCTCCCACCAGAGCAGCAACTGTAAACACACTGCCTCCCAACCATATGGACCACATTTAACAGTTCCTCTCTAATCCCCCCACACACCCTCGCCATCCCCACACACCCTCGCCATCCCCACACACCCTCGCCATCCCCACCCTCTCCCTCCTCTCCCTCCTCCCCTTCAATACACACTCAGACACCAACTCCCTCCCCCCCCCTCTCTGTCTCCCCCCCCCCCCCTCTCTCTCTCTCTCTCTCTCTCTCTCTCTCTCTCTCTCTCTCTCTCTCTCTCTCTCTCTCTCTCTCTCTCTCTCTCTCTCTCTCTCTCTCTCCTCTCCTCTCTCCCTCTCTCTCTCTCTCTCTTCTCTCCTCTCTCTCTCTCTCTCTCTCTCTCTCTCTCTCTCTCCTCTCCTCTCTCTCTCTCTCTCTCCTCTCTCCTCTCTCTCTCTCTCTCTCTCTCTCTCTCTCTCTCTCTCTCTCTCTCTCTCTCTCTCTCTATCCTCTCTCTCTCTCGGGCAAGACATGGAAGGGACACGAACTCGGGCTTACACACGCAGGATGTCAATCGCGGCTGGAACAAATTCAGAGGAAGGGGTGGAACAGGAAGCCTGGATGATGGGAGTATTCCAGCAAATGTGGGATGAATTCAGTGAAGGACTGAGGGTAATGAGGGAGGCAGTTGCCAACCTGCAGGATGAACTAAGGGCAGCAAAGGAGGAGATAAGATGCCTGAAGGAGACTTCTCCACAATACCAGACACAAACCGTGCCTCAGGGAGACAGGAATGCTACTGTGGAGTGGACCTCCACACCTCAGCTCTCATTTGCTGAAATACTTAAAACGAGCCCTGAAGCTAGGTCTGCAGTTAAGGAAGTTGCCATGGAAGTGGCTTCCTCTCAGGAAGCGGCTAGATGTACTAGCCGGCTGATAGAGAGAAATAGAGCAGTAGTAGTAGCAGGCATTATAGAGCAAACAGGGACCAGACCAAAGGAGCGAAGAGACAAGGACAAAAACATGATTAAAGAGATCCTTAAAGAGGTAAGGATGGAGGGAGCTGAGCAAAATGTAGAAAAGGTTTTCAGGCTTGGAAAGTACAACAAGGACAGACCGAATGATGAAGGTGGTTTTCATGAGCGAAATCACGAAAGAGGAACTGTTAGAAAGGAAGTGCTGTCTAACAAATGTAGAGAAGTTCAAAAGAGTATTCTTGCAGAGGGATATGACAAGGGAAGAGAGAATGCAGGCAGCAGACGCGAGGAAGGAGCGCAGGGAGAGAGAAAGGAATCAGGGAGCCACACCCCCGATCCTTACAATCCCAGAGGGGAATGGGGAACCCTCCTCAAACAGTGCATTAGCCACAGGGAGTGCGGCACCACCCCCACATTCTACCCAACAGACACCCTACCTGCCCCAACCCCTGTCAGCCCCCCACTAAGTACCCACCTAAGGCACCCTCCCCCCACCCACCCCTCTCCTCCCACTCACCCCCCTCCTCCCACTCCCACCTCCCCCCAGGACCTCCCTTCTCCCCCATCCCCCAAGCCCTCCCTTCTCCCACATGCCCTTCCGTCTCTCCCACCCACAAGCCCTCCATTCTCCCCTACCCCCCTAAGCCCCCCACTCTTCCCCACCCCACCTAAGCCTTCCCCTCTCCACCACTCCCCAAAACCCTCCCCTCTTCCTCAACCACCTCAGCCTTCCCTTTCCCCCCACGCCCCCCAAGCCCTCCCCACTTTATTGGCCCCCCAAACCCCCCTTTCTTCCCCATACCCACCCAACCCTCCCCCTCTCACCCACCCCCCCAACCCTCCCTCCCCTCACCCACTCCCCCCCCTCCCCTCCCCCCTAACCCACTCTCCCTACCCTCACCTCACCCCCCCAAGCCCTTCCTCCCCACCAGTCTCCCCGTACCATATCCTACCAGCTCCCGCTCACCCCAGACCCCACAGGTCCCCCCAGAGGAGAAGCAGAAGAGAGTTAGTTTCATGGCAATGTACTCAAATATAGATGGGATCACAAGCAAGGCAAGTGAACTAAGGGAAAGAGCACAAGAAGTGAACCCAGATGTAATTGGACTCACTGAAACAAAACTCTCTGGAATCATAACGAATGCCGTGTTTCCCCAGGAGTACACAATAATAAGGAAAGAGAGGGAAGGTAGGGGAGGAGGCGGAGTGGCCCTACTCAAGAGAAAGGAATGGAATTTTAAGGAGATGGCTATCCCGGGCTGTGAGGGTTTCAGAGACTACATAGCAGGCACCATGACAATGGGAGGACCAAGGATAGTAGTAGCAGTAATATATAATCCTCCACCAAATGACAGAAGACCCAGTCAAGAGTACGTAAGCAATAACATGGCAGTTAACACTATAATTGAGAGAGCAGTCTCTTCTGCCTGTAGAAATAGATCCCACCTGCTCATCATGGGGGAGTTCAATCACGGCAGGATTGATTGGGAGAACAAGGAACCGCATGGAGGCGAGGATACGTGGAGAGCCAAACTACTGGAGGTGGCGACTAGAAACTTCTTAACCCAGCATGTCAGAGAACCCACAAGGATGAGAGGAAATGACGAACCAGCGAGACTCGACCTGGTCTTCACCCTGAACGACTCTGACATAAGAGAAATCAGTTTTGAGGCCCCAGTAGGAATGAGCGACCACAGTGTATTGGTGTTTGAGTACCTGATTGAAGAAGGGTTATTGAACTCGAAGAGGGATACCGAAACCAAAAGGTTAGCATACCGAAAGGGAAACTATGAGGAGATAAGAGAATTCCTAACAAATATAGCATGGGAAACAGAGCTCAGGGAAAAGACGGCCCAAGATATGATGGAATACATCACGCAAAAATGCAAGGACGCAGCAAACAAGTTTGTCCCAGTCCAAAAGGAAAACATGAAATGAAGATGAGAAACCCATGGTTTAATCAGAGATGTAGGCTAGCTAAGCAGCAAAGTAAAAGGGCATGGAGAAACTATAGGAATAACAGGACACTGGAGAGCAGAGAAAGATACCAGAATGCCAGGAATGAATATGTCAGGATGAGAAGAGAGGCAGAAAGACAATACGAAAATGACATCACAAGTAAGGCAAAGACTCAGCCTAAATTGCTGCATAGTCACATCAGGAGAAAAACAACAGTAAAGGAACAGGTTATGAAATTAAGGATAGGGGCAGAAGGATTCACTACAAACGACAAGGAAGTGTGTGAGGAACTGAATAAGAAATTCCAAGAGGTCTTCACCTTAGAGCAAGGAGAAATCCCAGAGATAAGAGAGGGAATAGCTAACCAGAAACCACTGGAAGAGTTTGAGATTACCAGCGGGGAAGTAAGGAAGTGTTTACTAGAATTGAATGTGACAAAGGCTATAGGCCCAGATGGAATCTCCCCTTGGATACTAAAGGAAGGAGCAGAAGAACTGTGCCTCCCGCTCTCCATAGTGTATAACAAATCACTGGCAACAGGGGAACTGCCAGATATTTGGAAAGCAGCTAACGTAGTCCCGATATACAAGGAAGGGGATAGAGAGGAGGCACTGAATTACAGGCCAGTGTCCCTAACCTGCATACCATGCAAGATGATGGAGAAGATTGTGCGAAGAAAGCGAAAGAACGAAAGAACTTTGTAACACAGCATCAACACGGATTCAGGGATGGCAGGTCCTGCCTCACAGGGTTACTTGAATTCTACGACCAGGCAACAAAATAAGGCAAGAAAGAGAAGGGTGGGCAGACTGCATATTTTTGGATTGTCAGAAAGCCTTTGATACAGTGCCACACAAGAGGCTAGTGAAAAAACTGGAGATGCAGGCTGGAGTGAAAGGGAAGGTACTCCGTTGGATACAGGAGTCCCTAAGTAACAGGAGACAATGAGTCAGTGTGAGGGGTGAGGTCTCAGATTGGCGAGACGTTACGAGGAGAGTACCGCAAGGGTCAGTCCTTGGACGTATACTGTTTCTGATATATGTAAATGATCTTCTAGAGGGTATAGAATCGTTTCTCTCAATGTTTGCCGATGATGCAAAAATTATGAGGATTGAAACTGAGGACGATAGTAGGAGGCTACAAGATGACCTAGACAGACTGAGTGAATGGTCCAACAAATGGCTGTTGAAGTTCAACCCGAGTAAATGCAAAGTAATGAAAATAGGCAGTGGAAATAGGAGGCCAAACACAGGATACAGAATAGGAGATGAAGTACTTAATGAAACGAGCAGAGAGAAAGATCTAGGAGTTGATATCACACCAAACCTGTCTCCTTTAGCCCACATAAAAAGAATAACGTCTGCGGCATATGCGAGGCTGGCTAACATCAGAAAAGCGTTCAGGAACCTGTGTAAGGAATCATTCAGAATCTTGTACACCACATATGTAAGACCAATCCTGGAGTATGCGGCCCCAGCATGGAGCCCGTACCTTGTCAAGCACAAGACGAAGCTGGAAAAAGTCCAAAGGTATGCCACTAGACTAGTCCCAGAAGTAAGAGGCATGAGTTACGAGGAAAGGCTGCGGGAAATGCCCCTTACGATACTGGAAGACAGAAGAGTAAGGGGAGACATGATCACAACCTACAAAATCCTCAGAGGAATCGACCGGGTAAACAAGATAAACTATTCAACACTGGTGGTATGCGAACAAGGGGACACAGGTGGAAACACCTGGTAGGTCTACCACTACCATCACCAGGTAGCAACACCACTACCATCACCTGGGAGCTTCACCACTACCATCACCAGGTAGCTACACCACTACCATCACCTGGGACTTCACCACTACCATCACCAGGTAGCTACACCACTACCATCACCAGGAGCTTCACCACTACCATCACCTGGGAGCTTCACCACTACCATCACCTGGGAGCTTCACCACTACCACACCAGGAGCACCACTACCATCACCTGGGAGCTTCACCACTACCATCACCAGGTAGCTTCACCACTACCATCACCTGGGAGCTTCACCACTACCATCACCAGGTAGCTCACCACTACCATCACCAGGTAGCTACACCACTACCATCACCTGGGTAGCTCACCACTACCATCACCTGGTAGCTACACCACTACCATCACCTGGTAGCTCACCACTACCATCACCTGGTAGCTCACCACTACC
The DNA here is from genome assembly GCF_040958095.1 of Procambarus clarkii. NCBI lineage: Eukaryota > Metazoa > Arthropoda > Malacostraca > Decapoda > Cambaridae > Procambarus > Procambarus clarkii. The sequence goes on along the minus strand of NC_091203.1, from coordinate 18,028,466 downwards.
ATCACCAGGTAGCACACCACTACCATCACCAGGTAGCTACACCACTACCATCACCAGGTAGCTACACCACTACCATCACCAGGTAGCACACCACTACCATCACCAGGTAGCTACACCACTACCATCACCAGGTAGCTACACCACTACCATCACCAGGTAGCTACACCACTACCATCACCAGGTAGCTACACCACTACCATCACCAGGTAGCTTCACCACTACCATCACCAGGTAGCTACACCACTACCATCACCAGGTAGCTACACCACTACCATCACCAGGTAGCTACACCACTACCATCACCAGGTAGCTACACCACTACCATCACACGTAGCTACACCACTACCATCACCGTAGCTTCACCACTACCATCACCAGGTAGCTACACCACTACCATCACCAGGTAGCTACACCACTACCATCACCAGGTAGCTACACCACTACCATCACCAGGTAGCTCACCACTACCATCACCAGGTAGCTACACCACTACCATCACCAGGTAGCTACACCACTACCATCACCAGGTAGCTACACCACTACCATCACCTGGTAGCTACACCACTACCATCACCAGGTAGCTACACCACTACCATCACCTGGTAGCCACCACTACCATCACCAGGTAGCTCACCACTACCATCACCAGGTAGCTACACCACTACCATCACCAGGTAGCTACACCACTACCATCACCTGGGAGCTCACCACTACCATCACCTGGTAGCTACACCACTACCATCACCTGGGAGCTTCACCACTACCATCACCTGGGAGCTCACCACTACATCACCAGGTAGCTCACCACTACCATCACCAGGTAGCTCACCACTACATCACCAGGTAGCTACACCACTACCATCACCTGGTAGCTACACCACTACCATCACCTGGGTAGCTCACCACTACATCACCTGGTAGCTCACCACTACATCACCGGTAGCTCACCACTACAATCACCAGGTAGCTACACCACTACCATCACCTAGGACTCACCACTACAATCACCAGGTAGCTACACCACTACATCACCAGTAGCTACACCACTACCATCACCAGTAGCTACACCACTACATCACCAGGTAGCTACACCACTACCATCACTAGGTAGCTACACCACTACATCACCAGGTAGCTCACCACTACCATCACAGGTAGCTCACCACTACCATCACCTAGGTAGCTCACCACTACCATCACCAGGTAGCTCCACACTACCATCACCTGGTAGTTACACCACTACCATCACCAGGTAGCTCCACCACTACCATCACACGTAGCTACACCACTACCATCACCAGGTAGCTCACCACTACCATCACCAGGTAGCTCACCACTACCATCACCAGGTAGCTCCACCACTACCATCACCAGGTAGCTCCACCACTAATCACCAGGTAGCCACCACTACATCACCAGGTAGCTACACCACTACAATCACCAGGTAGCTACTCCACTACAATCACCTGGTAGCTGCCAGTTGCGTGTCGTATTTCTGCATGTTGTAACACATCTCATTTCCAAACATTAGCGATGAAAATTACAGCAACAAATTATTAATATTCTGGTAAAAAAACAAAATATTTTTCAGTAATAATAAAACATAAATAATGAGTAGTGATAGAATCAACTCCTGCATGATGAAAATGTCGGTGGTGGTAGTGGCGGTGGTGTGTCGCGTGTTGTGGTACGTCTGGGGTGTGGTCCAGGACCACTTCCGTCTGCGCCTCCTCTAGCGGCAGTACGACTCCAGCTGGCGGGGACTGTTGAGTAACGTTCCCCTCTTGAAGGTGATCGTTCCTCCACGCCCCGGGACATCTACGACCCCCTGGACCTGCTGGACCATGTCCAGTTGCTTCGTGACGGGCGTCCTCGAGGTGGCCGTCTGGTGGGTCTTCATCAGGACCCTTAGTGTCCTTCTCTACCTGGACCCAGTTGAGTCCTCCATCAAGGAGACGGAGTCGACGGGGCCAGTTGAGTCCTAAGTGAAGGAGGCGGAGTTGACGGGGCCACCTCCAGTGACCCCACCCGTGACAACACCAGTGTCACACACTCTGCGCATAACACCGCAGCCCGTGACTCCCGTGACCCGGGACAGGCGTGTCAGGATACGACCCAGGTCACGATCCAGGTCACCGGTGACACAGACTTGGTGCTACAGGACACCACCTCAGGCAAAATTGGTGGTGAAAATCCCCGGGGCAACCCCCGTTACGACATCCGTGACCACACCTGTGACCACCCAAGTGAGAACACCAGTGTCACACACTCTGCGCATAACACCGCAGCCCGTGACTTCCGTGACCCGGAGCAGGCGTGTCAGGATACGACCCAGGTCACGATCCAGGTCACCCGTGACACAGGCGTGGTGCTACAGGACACCACCTGTGGCATAATTGGTGGTGACCGCCCCCGAGAATACCCCAGTGACCACCCCCGTGACCACCCCCGTGACTACCCTTGTGACAACACCAGTGTCACACACTCTGCGCATAACACCGCAGCCCGTGACCCGGGCAGGCGGGGCAGGATACGACCCAGGTCACGACCCAGGTCACCTGTGACACAGACTTGGTGCTACAGGACACCACCTCAGGCAAAATTGGTGGTGACAACCCCCGGGGCAACCCCGTTACAACATCCGTGACCACACCTGTGACCACCCCCGTGAGAACACCAGTGTCACACACACTGCGCATAACACCGCAGCCCGTGACTCCCGAGACCCGGGGCAGGCGGGGAAGGTCACGACCTCAGTGAACCACAGTTCATGAACTGAGGAAGAACCTGGTGTAGAAACACCAGATTCCTGCCTTAACACTTTGCCGTGGGAGGGACTAAAACTTTGCCGTGGGAGAAACTAGCACCTTTCCGTGGGAGGGACTACCACTCTGCCGTGGGAGGGACTACCACTCTGCCGTGGGAGGGACTACCACTCTGCCGTGGGAGGGACTAACACTTTGCCGTGGGGGGGATAAACACGGCTGTGGTTTTGCGGGCCTCTCGCTCGCTCGGTTTCGCGGGCCTCTCGCTCGCTCGGTTGCGCGGGCCTCTCGCTCGCTCGGTTGCGCGGGCCTCTCGCTCGCTCGGTTGCACGGGCCTCTCGCTCGCTCGGTTGCGCGGGCCTCTCGCTCGCTCGGTTGCGCGGGCCTCTCGCTCGCTCGGTTGCGCGGACCTCTCGCTCGCTCGGTTTCGCGGGCCTCTCGCTCGCTCGGTTTCGCGGGCCTCTCGATCGCTCGGTTTCGCTGGCCTCTCGCTCGCTCGGTTTCGCGGGCCGCTCGGTTTCGCGGGTCTCTCGCTCGCTCGGTTTCGCGGGCCTCTCGCTCGCTCGGTTTCGCGGGCCTCTCGCTCGCTCGGTTTCGCGGGCCTCTCGCTCGCTCGGTTTCGCGGGCCTCTCGCTCGCTCGGTTTCGCGGGCCTCTCGCTCGCTCGGTTTCGCGGGCCTCTCGCTCACTCGGTTTTGAGGGCATACTGCTTGCGTGGTGTTAGTCACCCCCACAACAAAGTGTTAGTCCCCCACGTCAAATTAAGCGTTTGTCCCCTAACGGCAAAGTATTTGTCCCCCCACGGCAAAGTGTTAGTCCCTCCCATGGCAAAGTGTTAGTCCCTCCCACGGCAAAGTGTTAGTCCCTCCCGCGGCAAAGTATTAGTCCGCCCTACGGCAAAGTATTAGTCTCGCAATGGCTAAGTGTTATTTCCTCCCCCCCCCCTAAACCGGGAAAAAAACGGGAGGGAAGAGGGGAAGGAAAATGTTACTTTCCCCCCCCCCCTCCGGCCTGCAAAGTGTTATTCCCCCCCCCCCACTGGCAAAGTGTTATTCCCCCCCTCCCCCCACGGCAAAGTGTTAGTCCCCCCAACAGCAAAGTGTTATTCCCCCCCCCCCCCAACGACAAAGTGTTAGGAGCGAGTGGCCGAGAGTATTCAACTAATTGTGCTTACGAGGGATTAGCTCTTTCGGCTCGCTTCCATTTGTCATATCAAATGATTTTTTTTTTGCCACAAAACACACACACACACACGAGGGACGAGGGAGACGTTGCGCCGCGCTCGTCAATAAGGCTTTATATCTCGAAACATCAGAGGGATACACGGGAAATTCGGTGTTCAGTGATAAACAAAGTGCAACACACCATTTTGAAACTAGAAAACTTATGGATAGTGTCCGATAGTGCATATTAGACAAGATCAGGGGTACAACATCTGTGCCAGGACAAGCACGTGGGCCACTGCATGGTCAGAGTGTACACAACTAGATGTGATAGTGAAGATCATAACAAATAGTGAATAGGATAGTGAAGAAGTGATTCTAAACGTGTGGCATTGAACTATATCGGTGATAAGAGGAATAAGGAGCAGAATACTGGTGATATATAGTGACAAGTTGGAGGGACCTACGCCTGGCTCGGCGTGGATGGAGACAGCAGGCCTACACACCACTGTCAACAGTACTTAACACCTGTTTGTGCTGCGGGATTTTGAACTGGCGGTAAGGTAAAGCCTCTCACAAGTCAGTCAGTCAATTGGTGTACAGTGTTATTGCTTTTTAATAGTTAGTCTTGGATATAAGTTAACAAACTGAAACGAATATCAAGGGAAATGGGCGGCTCATGTGGGAACTAGTTTTCTGACACAAAAGTGTGAAAAACACTCCGCTCTACCTACACGGAGACAACTCTCCCCCCCCCCTTCTCTAACCCCCACCCCTCCCACCAGAGCAGCAACTGTAAACACACTGCCTCCCAACAATATGGACCACATTTAACAGTTCCTCTCTAATCCCCCCACACACCTCGCCATCCCCACACACCCTCGCCATCCCCACACACCCTCGCCATCCCCTCCATCTCTCCCACCTCCTCCCCCTTCAATACACACTCAGACACCTAACTCCCTCCCCCCTCCTCTCTCTGTCTTCCCCGTCTCTCTCTCTCTCTCTCTCTCTCTCTCTCTCTCTCTCTCTCTCTCTCTCTCTCTCTCTCTCTCTCTCTCTCTCTCTCTCTCCTCTCTCTCTCTCCCTCTCTCTCTCTCTCTCTCTCTCTCTTCTCCTTCTCTCTCTCTCTCTCTCTCTCTCTCTCTCTCTCTCTCTCTCTCTCTCTCTCTCTCTCTCTCTCTCTCTCTCTCTCTCTCTCTCTCTCTCTCTCTCTCTCTCTCTCTCTCGGGCAAGACATGGAAGGGACACGAATTCGGATTTACACACGCAGGATGTCAATTGCGGCTGGAACAAATTCAGAGGAAGGGGTGGAACAGGAAGCCTGGATGATGGGAGTATTCCAGCAAATGTGGGATGAATTCAGTGAAGGACTGAGGGTAATGAGGGAGACAGTTGCCAACCTGCAGGATGAACTAAGGGCAGCAAAGAAGGAGATAAGATGCCTGAAGGAGACTTCTCCACAATACCAGACACAAACCGTGCCTCAGGGAGACAGGAATGCTACTGTGGAGGGGACGTCCACACCTCAGCTCTCATTTGCTGAAATACTTAAAACGAGCCCTGAAGCTAGGTCTGCAGTTAAGGAAGTTGCCATGGAAGTGGCTTCCTCTCAGGAAGCGGCTAGATGTACTAGCCGGCTGATAGAGAGAAATAGAGCTGTAGTAGTAGCAGGCATTAAAGAGCAAACAAGGACCAGACCAAAGGAGCGGAGAGACAAGGACAAAAACATGATTAAAGAGATCCTTAAAGAGGTAAGGATGGAGGGAGCTGAGCAAAATGTTGAAAAGGTTTTCAGGCTTGGAAAGTACAACAAGGACAGAGACCGAATGATGAAGGTGGTTTTCATGAGCGAAATCGCGAAAGAGGAACTGTTAGAAAGGAAGTGCTGTCTAACAAATGTAGAGAAGTTCAAAAGAGTATTCTTGCAGAGGGATATGACAAGGGATGAGAGAATGCAGGCAGCAGACGCGAGGAAGGAGCGCAGAGAGAGAGAAAGGAATCAGGGAGCCACACCCCCGATCCTTACAATCCCAGAGGGGAATGGGGAACCCTCCTCAAACAGTGCATTAGCCACAGGGAGTGCGGCACCACCCCTACATTCTACCCAACAGACACCCTACCTGCCCCAACCTCTGTCAGCCCCCCACTAAGTACCCACCTAAGGCACCCTCCCCCCACCCACCCCTCTCCTCCCACTCATCCCCCTCCTCCCACTCCCCCCTCCCCCCAAGACCTCCCTTCTCCCCCATCCCCCATGCCCTTCCGTCTCTCCCACCCACAAGCCCTCCATTCTCCCCTACCCCCCTAAGCCCCCCACTCTCCCACCCCACCTAAGCCTTCCCCTCTCCACCACTCCCCAAAACCCTCCCCTCTTCCTCAACCACCTCAGCCTTCCCTTTCCCCCCATGCCCCACAAGCCCTCCCCACTTTATTGCCCCCCCAAACCCCCCTTTCTTCCCCATACCCCCCCCAACCCTCCCCTCTCACCCCCCCAACCCTCCCTCCCCTCACCCACTCCCCCTACCCTCCCCCTCCCCCCTAACCCACTCTCCTTACCCTCACCTACCCCCCAAGCCCTTCCTCCTCCACCAGTCTCCCCGAACCAGATCCTACCAGCTCCCGCTCACCCCAGACCCCACAGGTCCCCCCCAGAGGAGAAGCAGAAGAGAGTTAGTTTCATGGCAATGTACTCGAACATAGATGGGATCACAAGCAAGGCAAGTGAACTAAGGGAAAGAGCACAAGAAGTGAACCCAGATGTAATTGGACTCACTGAAACAAAACTCTCTGGAATCATAACGAATGCCGTGTTTCCCCAGGAGTACACAATAATAAGGAAAGAGAGGGAAGGTAGGGGAGGAGGTGGAGTGGCCCTACTCATGAGAAAGGAATGGAATTTTAAGGAGATGGCTATCCCGGGCTGTGAGGGTTTCAGAGACTACATAGCAGGCACCATGACAATGGGAGGACCAAGGATAGTAGTAGCAGTAATATATAATCCTCCACCAAATGACAGAAGACCCAGTCAAGAGTACGTAAGCAATAACATGGCAGTTAACATTATAATTGAGAGGGCAGTCTCTTCTGCCTGTAGAAATAGATCCCACCTGCTCATCATGGGGGAGTTCAATCACGGCAGGATTGATTGGGAGAACAAAGAACCGCATGGAGGCGAGGATACGTGGAGAGCCAAACTACTGGAGGTGGCGACTAGAAACTTCTTAACCCAGCATGTCAGAGAACCCACAAGGATGAGAGGAAATGACGAACCAGCGAGACTCGACCTGGTCTTCACCCTGAACGACTCTGACATAAGAGAAATCAGTTTTGAGGCCCCAGTAGGAATGAGCGACCACAGTGTATTGGTGTTTGAGTACCTGATTGAAGAAGGGTTATTGAACTCGAGGAGGGATACCGAAACCAAAAGGTTAGCATACCGAAAGGGAAACTATGAGGAGATAAGAAAATTCCTAACAGATATAGCATGGGAAACAGAGCTCAGGGAAAAGACGGCCCAAGATATGATGGAATACATCACGCAAAAATACAAGGACGCAGCAAACAAGTTTGTCCCAGTCCAAAAGGAAAACAGTGAAATGAAGATGAGAAACCCATGGTTTAATCAGAGATGTAGGCTAGCTAAGCAGCAAAGTAAAAGGGCATGGAGAAACTATAGGAATAACAGGACACTGGAGAGCAGAGAAAGATACCAGAATGCCAGGAATGAATATGTCAGGATGAGAAGAGAGGCAGAAAGACAATACGAAAATGACATCACAAGTAAGGCAAAGACTCAGCCTAAATTGCTGCATAGTCACATCAGGAGAAAAACAAGAGTAAAGGAACAGGTTATGAAATTAAGGATAGGGGCAGAAGGATTCACTACAAACGACAAGGAAGTGTGTGAGGAACTGAATAAGAAATTCCAAGAGGTCTTCACCTTAGAGCAAGGAGAAATCCCAGAGATAAGAGAGGGAATAGCTAACCAGAAACCTCTGGAAGAGTTTGAGATTACCAGCAGGGAAGTAAGGAAGTGTTGACTAGAATTGGATGTGACAAAGGCTATAGGCCCAGATGGAATCTCCCCTTGGATACTAAAGGAAGGAGCAGAAGAACTGTGCCTCCTGCTCTCCATATTGTATAACAAATCACTGGCAACAGGGGAACTGCCAGATATTTGGAAAGCAGCTAACGTAGTCCCGATATACAAGGAAGGGGATAGACAGGAGGCACTGAATTACAGGCCAGTGTCCCTAACCTGCATACCATGCAAGATGATGGAGAAGATTGTGCGAAGAAAGCTAGTGGAGCACCTGGAGCGAAAGAACTTTGTAACACAGCATCAACACGGATTCAGGGATGGCAGGTCCTGCCTCACAGGGTTACTTGAATTCTACGACCAGGCAACAAAAATAAGGCAAGAAAGAGAAGGGTGGGCAGACTGCATATTTTTGGATTGTCAGAAAGCCTTTGATACAGTGCCACACAAGAGGCTAGTGAAAAAACTGGAGATGCAGGCTGGAGTGAAAGGTGTGGGAACCGACCTGTGAGATTTATATTTGTTTAATTTATATGAATTTATATTTACGTTAATTTATATACTTCGATAGCAATTTGTATAATGATAAGTGGACTGTATTTCTGCAATAATCTCATAATCTCACAAATCGATCCTCTACACATTAGGGGGGGTTATTAAATTAATATATATGCAGCCAATCAAACTACAGAAATAACTACATACATTAAAGAGGTTCCTTATCTTATAGTACAGCAGGTTAGTCCACCAGGTATAACTAGGGTGTAGACACCAAATTATCCTCTTTGAGGTAGCTTCCATATCACCCAGTAACTGGTGCACAAATCTTGCATCCTCGTCTTGACCTGTCAAAAGTGCGCTGCTAGCCGTGAAGCCAGATACCTATATATGACAAGTATATCAGAGAAAACACTATACAGTACATAGAACATGAAGACCTGGCTTAATTACCTTTAGTTTGAGGCGATTTCGCGATCTAACCGGGTCACCCTATATCCTGACATTAATGGCCATAAATGAATGATAAACGGGTTTCGGATAGACACTTAACTTGAATTGTAGACAGCGTGTTGACAATGGTACACTTTGGTTTCCATAACACTACGTCCAAGTAAAATTAACAGGAGCCGAATTTGCTCCTGTGTGAGCCTCTGGTCTCAATATACAATGGCTGTTTAACACTCCATACTATTGACGTTACTGGCCGACATTGTCCAGAATGATAGGAGCCGAATTTGCTCCACACGTCTCGGAGGTGACACAACAATGGCTGCCCTCCTTCCTCCCTCTGACGCCTGGCTTACATTGTCCAGATTTCAAAAGTGATAGAAGGGTCACATTTACTCTACTTTAATATTGATAATTAAGTTAATTTATATAAGATGTTTTTATGATGGTAAAGTCCAAAGACTAATGTATTTAAGAATAATTCCCAGCAGAATAGCTGGTGAATTATAATAGTATGTGGTGATGATATCCCGTTTTCTTTAGACGGTAATTCCACTACAAGTTACGTTTTCTATGGGTAACTTGTTTATACAACACAGCTCTTATCTGTCTGTATGATATTATTATTAAATGGTGTCGGATTTTCCGACATAATTCCCCAGGGGCTGCTCACGGGTCGAAGTCCTAATTAGAACAGACGAACACCGATACTCCTCCTTCGAATTATTAATTAATTTGATGTTAGTAGTTAGTAATCACACATTTGTGTGTCTGTTCGTACAGGACGGATGTCCCGTACTAGAGTTGTAGGGGTTAGAAGTCTAATGCAATTTCATTTCCCTGTCAACTCTTGAAAGGCTAATATTCAAGCCTTATTACATATTATTTAACCCAGAAGACTGGATGTGATCAAGTACTACAGTCAAGTATGATTCAGGGACTGCAGTGAGATCAGTGACATAGATATAACTTGAAGTTTCTTCAGGTAACTGGTCACTGATATATAAACACTGAGGCCCATGGAATACATCTTGATTAAATAATAAATGTATCAAATCAGTCATCAGATTTATTGGGGTTTAATTTAGTTAATTGATTCAGAAGATTGAATAGCTCATCATTAAAGTAAAGTATGGTTCTGAGACTGCAGTGGGTTCAGTGACATTGGTCGCAGTGACTTGTAGCTGTTTTAGGCTACTGTTCACTGATTTGCCACTGAGCCTCATGAACTCATCTTCAGCTTCAAATGATGATACTAACATCAACCTCTGTTACTATAGTCAGCTGTAATCTCCTTAGTATAATGCTACTGGAGAAATATAATCAGCTGACAAATTTAGATTTCTACTGGTATTGTTTATCTGCAGGCATAGGTCTCCTCAGGCTTGATACTGGGCCTGAGAGTAATTTACCTCCTGCAGAGTTTAACATGGTTATGCCCTGATATTTAGTAGGGCTACCGATGAATCGATGGCAATAGTCTGTCCCAACAAGGAGACCGAAGTCAGTGAGGTGATCAGACTTAATATTATCTGCCAATTTTATTCCTCTATTTCTCAGGAATTTGGCTGTTGCTCTCAGACCTTGAACTTGTAGGTCTACTGGTATTTTGTCCACCACAATGGCTTGTACTCGACAGACGTACCTGCCTAAGCGTACTGATGGTTGTACCACCTGGTAGACTTGAGATCCTGCATCTGTTACAAACCCTGAGATGTTGAATGACATCTGGGCTACAGGCCTTAATTGTAATTCATCTGCCAACCTTTTAGTGATGTATGTTCTCTGGGATCCTTGGTCAAACAACCCTCGGGTATGGACCTTGGCCCTCTTATTCAGGATGGTAATTTGGGCAGTAGGCAAAGTCGTATTACCTTTAGACTTTGCCGATTGGACACTCTTTGTTTGTTGCACCTTGCAGTACTGTACTGTGGTGGGAATGCTATCTTCCACCTTGGGTCTTGAATACGTTAATTTCGTATATTTGCACAGTGCTGCATGGTGCCTACCTCTTCTACACCTGTTACAGGTGTTGAATTGGGTATCACAATAGTCTATGTTGTGTGACTTGAGACACCTTGCACATCTCCCTAATTCCTGGAGTCGCTCCATACGAGTGTCTCTGGTTGGATAATTAGCACAACAGTATGTTGAATGTTTCTTTTTGCAGAACATACATGTCCCCCAGCCTACTGCACGTTTGGAAGTTACCGGTTTGGGTGAACTAGTAACAGTAGGCTTGGAGGATGCTGCTGCATTGTCAGATTTTCTGCAAATTGATGTTTGAGTAATTGACTGATGTTTATTTAGGGTAGTTGTTTTACCCTTTAATTGACTCTTATTTTCTATTTCTGAAGGCTTGCAAGAGGCTTTAACTTCCTCATTTGCTCGTCGTTTGTTTATGATGGAATGTAAACCTTCAGTGATGTCCTGTACTGTCAGGATGGTGTTATGTTGATGTGCATATAATTCATCTAGTATATCGCTGGACAATTTTCGTTGAAGGACTACTTTGGTCATCCATTCACTAGTAGTTATATCAACCTTAAGACTGAATATTCTTAGTAGTGACTCAAACTCCATGCTGAAGGATTGTAATGAGTCAGCAGTCTGATCAGGTTGAGGTAAATCCAGCAATTGTAGTACTAGATGTATGACAGTTTTCTCATTGCCAGCATTATTCCTAGGAGGCTGGACTGGGAAATTAGTGCTGTCGCTATTTTCATTTACATTTTCTACTACTGGTTCAGCTTCACCTCTAGTTTGGAGGCATGTTAACTTAGTAGCTTCAGGTATTGGGTTTTCAGAAACCACAGAGACTGTGGATAAATTGTCTGAAAACTGCTTAATTTCTGGTGGTATAATATTGGGTGAAGCTGTAGTGGGTGAAGCTTTACTGGGTGAAGCTTTATCCTTGTTGATTAAAGGATCAAATCTGGCTTTACATTTATTCTCAAAAAGATCCAGATCATCCATAACATTATCTACTTTATTTGGTGTACTTGCTATTTGTTCTGATTCAATTATCCTGTGTAAATGTTCCAACCTGGCTTGAGTTTCTTCTTCATATTGTGCAAGGTCAGACAGGAATGGTTCCACATCTTCAACTACTATGTCGTCGTCGTGGACCTGATTTTGGTAAGATTTCCTATTTGCTTTCAATATATGCAATTGGGTTTGAATCTGTAACAGTGGTATTTTCAACCGATGATAATTAATTACAGGCTCATATAACAACTGTTCATATTGGTTGAGATCTCTTGTTAGTTGGCGTTTGCTTGATATTAAAGCACGCTTTGCTTTCTGTGGATTAGTCATGGTGACTTGTTAATTGGCACCACTGGCTCATAAATTGTGAGCAAGTACTAATGGTAGCCTAGGGTAAAATTCTGCACTCACTAGGCAATAATCCTACCTCTACTAGAGGTTAGCACTTAAAATTAATACACATTATATATATACAATCATACACACTAATGATTTGAGTGATAAACCAGTGTCACTGGAAGTACCTTTAGGTTAGCTCTTCTATATCACCCTAGGATGGTAGAGACACTAATTAATCACTCAAAGGTGTAATGATCATAAGTAAATTATATATATACAACTCAACTCGAGTTGATAAAAATTACACCCAAAATAGGGTCTGGACCATTCATTAATGGTGCTAGGTTGATCAATATAGTTCAACTGACTATGGTAATAATGGGACTAGGATGAGTAATAATAGTTCAACTAGTCATATCCTACCCTGTTGTGGGTTGGCAATTAGTAAATATTATACTGTGATCACTAGTGCAGTATATATTAAATGATTCTCTATTTTGGAGAAATAATATACACAATTATTGACAATAGCCTCTTAATTAGCCTCTATGAAACTTCTAATATTATCTAGAAGTATTAAATATTATTAGTGACCTCGCGAAATAAACTCCACAAAATTCGTAGATAATCTCTCGCGAAATGTAACACCACGAAATCCGTGAACAATCTCGCGAAGACACAGTCACTAATTTGGCTGGATTCTATATTAGCGCTGTCATTTCACGAAATAACACGCCACCAAATATCTGTGGGTGTGCATGAAACCGCTGACGAAGCTGAACTGGGCTGAGGGAGGCTCCTGAGCTCCCTCGAGGCTACGCTGCCGTCTTGACTGCTGGCTTTGTTTAAATAACACTGCACTAGTATATTTAATGAATCCACTGGTTAACTGGTTCATCCGGTACTAAGATGACCAAATGTGGGTTCATAGGACCGAATATCCGGTTCGAAGGACCAAATAATGTGGGAACCGACCTGTGAGATTTATATTTGTTTAATTTATATGAATTTATATTTACGTTAATTTATATACTTCGATAGCAATTTGTATAATGATAAGTGGACTGTATTTCTGCAATAATCTCATAATCTCACAAATCGATCCTCTACACATTAGGGGGGGGTTATTAAATTAATATATATATGCAGCCAATCAAACTACAGAAATAACTACATACATTAAAGAGGTTCCTTATCTTATAGTACAGCAGGTTAGTCCACCAGGTATAACTAGGGTGTAGACACCAAATTATCCTCTTTGAGGTAGCTTCCATATCACCCAGTAACTGGTGCACAAATCTTGCATCCTCGTCTTGACCTGTCAAAAGTGCGCTAGCGTGAAGCCAGATACCTATATATGACAAGTATATCAGAGAAAACACTATACAGTACATAGAACATGAAGACCTGGCTTAATTACCTTTAGTTTGAGGCGATTTCGCGATCTAACCGGGTCACCCTATATCCTGACATTAATGGCCATAAATGAATGATAAACGGGTTTCGGATAGACACTTAACTTGAATTTGTAGACAGCGTGTTGACAATGGTACACTTCTGGTTTCCATAACACTACGTCCAAGTAAAATTAACAGGAGCCGAATTTGCTCCTGTGTGAGCCTCTGGTCTCAATATACAATGGCTGTTTAACACTCCATACTATTGACGTTACTGGCCGACATTGTCCAGAATGATAGGAGCCGAATTTGCTCCACACGTCTCGGAGGTGACACAACAATGGCTGCCCTCCTTCCTCCCTCTGACGCCTGGCTTACATTGTCCAGATTTCAAAAAGTGATAGAAGGGTCACATTTACTCTACTTTAATATTGATAATTAAGTTAATTTATATAAGATGTTTTTATGATGGTAAAGTCCAAAGACTAATGTATTTAAGAATAATTCCCAGCAGAATAGCTGGTGAATTATAATAGTATGTGGTGATGATATCCCGTTTTCTTTAGACGGTAATTCCACTACAAGTTACGTTTTCTATGGGTAACTTGTTTATACAACACAGCTCTTATCTGTCTGTATGATATTATTATTAAATGGTGTCGGATTTTCCGACAAAAGGGAAGGTACTCCGTTGGATACAGGAGTACCTAAGTAACAGGAGACAACGAGTCAGTGTGAGGGGTGAGGTCTCAGATTGGCGAGACGTTACGAGTGGAGTACCGCAGGGGTCAGTCCTTGGACCTATACTGTTTCTGATATATGTAAATGATCTTCCAGAGGGTATAGAATCGTTTCTCTCAATGTTTGCCGATGATGCAAAAATTATGAGGAGGATTGAAACTGAGGACGATAGTAGGAGGCTACAAGATGACCTAGACAGACTGAGTGAATGGTCCAACAAATGGCTGTTGAAGTTCAACCCGAGTAAATGCAAAGTAATGAAAATAGGCAGTGGAAATAGGAGGCCAAACACAGGATACAGAATAGGAGATGAAGTACTTAATGAAACGAGCAGAGAGAAAGATCTAGGAGTTGATATCACACCAAACCTGTCTCCTGAAGCCCACATAAAAAGAATAACGTCTGCGGCAGATGCGAGGCTGGCTAACATCAGAACAGCGTTCAGGAACCTGTGTAAGGAATAATTCAGAATCTTGTACACCACATATGTAAGACCAATCCTGGAGTATGCGGCCCCAGCATGGAGCCCGTACCTTGTCAAGCACAAGACGAAGCTGGAAAAAGTCCAAACGTATGCCACTAGACTAGTCCCAGAAGTAAGAGGCATGAGTTACGAGGAAAGGCTGCGGGAAATGCACCTTACGATACTGGAAGACAGAAGAGTAAGGGGAGACATGATCACAACCTACAAAATCCTCAGAGGAATCGACCGGGTAAACAAGGATAAACTATTCAACACTGGTGGGACGCGAACAAGGGGACACAGGTGGAAACTGAGTACCCACATGAGCTACAGGGACGTTAGAAGGAACTTTTTCAGTGTCAGAGTAGTTAACGGATGGAATGCATTAGGCAGTGATGTGGTGGAGGCTGACTCCATGCACAGTTTTAAATGTAGATATGATAGAGCCCAGTAGGTTCAGGAATCTGTACACCAGTTGATTGACAGTTGAGAGGCGGGACCAAAGAGCCAAAGCTCAACCCCCGCAAGCACAATAGGTGAGTACACACACACACACACACACACACACACACACACACACACACACACACACACACACACACAAATGCACACAAATACACACAAATACGCACAAATACACACAAATACACACACACACACACACACACACACACACACACACACACACACACACACACACACACACACACACACACACACACACACACACACACACACACACACACACACAGGAAGTGATGTGGTGGAGGCTGACTCCATACACAGTTTCAAGTGTAGATATGATAGAGCCCAATAGGCTCAGGAATCTGTACACCTGTTGTTGACGGTTGAGTGGCGGGACCAAAGAGCCAGAGCTCAACCTCCGAAAACACAACTAGGTGAGTACACACACACACACACAACTAGGTGAGAACTAGGTGAGTATACACACACACACACAGAAAGATACGCTACAAGATGACCTAGACAGACTGGGTGAATGGTCCAACAAATGGCTGTTGAAGTTCAACCCGAGTAAATGCAAAGTAATGAAACTAGGTGGTGGAAATAGGAGGCCAAACACAGGATACAGAATAGGAGATGAAGTACTTAATGAAACGAACAGAGAGAAAGATCTAGGAGTTGATATCACACCAAACCTGTCTTGTTTCTGATATATGTAAATGATCTCCCGGAGTGTATCGATTCATTTCTCTCAATATTTGCGGACGATGCTAAAATTATGAGAAGGATTAAAACAGAAGAGGACTGTTTGAGGCTTCAAGAAGACCTAGACAAGCTGAAGGAATGGTCGAACAAATGGTTGTTAGAGTTTAACCCAACCAAATGTAATGTAATGAAGATAGGTGTAGGGAGCAGGAGGCCAGATACATGGTATCATCTGGGAGAGGAAATTCTTCAGGAGTCAGAGAAGGAAAAAGACTTGGGGGTTGATATCACGCCAGACCTGTCTCCTGCAGCACATATCAAGCGGATAACATCAGCGGCATATGCCAGGCTGCCCAACATACGAACGGCATTCAGAAACTTGTGTAAAGAATCATTCAGAACTTTGTATACCACATATGTCAGGCCAATCCTGGAGTATGCAGCCCCAGCATGGAGTCCATATCTAGTGAAGGATAAGACTAAACTGGAAAAGGTTCAAAGGTTTGCCACCAGACTAGTACCCGAGCTGAGAGGTATGAGCTACGAGGAGAGACTACGGGAATTAAACCTCACTTCGCTGGAAGACAGAAGAGTTAGGGGGGACATGATCACCACATTCAAGATTCTGAAGGGAATTGATAGGGTAGATAAAGACAGTCTATTTAACACAAGGGGAACACGCACATGGGGACACAGGTGGAAACTGAGTGCCCAAATGAGCCACAGAGATATTAGAAAGAATTTTTTTAGTGTCAGAGTGGTTGACAAATGGAATGCATTAGGGGGGTGATGTGGTGGAGGCTGACTCCATACACAGTTTCAAGTGTATATATGATAGAGCCCGATAGGCTCAGGAATCTGTACACCTGTTGATTGACGGTTGAGAGGGGGGACCAAAGAGCCAGAGCTCAACCCCCGCAAACACAACTAGGTGAGTACAACTAGGTGAGTACACACACACACACACACACACACACACACACACACACACACACACACACACACACAGAATGCCAGGAATGAATATGTCATTATGAGAAGAGATGCAGAAAGATAATACTAAAATGACATCGCAAGCAAGGCAAAGACTCATCCTAAATTGCTGCATATCGACATCAGGAGAAAAACAACTGTAAAGCAACAGGTTATGAAATTAAGAATGGGGGAAGAAGGATTCACTACAAACGTCAAGGAAGTGTGTCACGAACTGAATAAGAAATTCCAGGAGATCTTCACCTTAGAGCAACGAGAAATCCCAGAGAAAAGAGAGGGAATAGCTAACCAGGAACCACTGAAAGATTTTGAGATTACCAGCGGGGAAGTAAGGAGGTGTTTACTAGAGTTGGATGTGACAAAGGCTATAGGCCCAGATGGAATCTCCCCTTGGATACTAATGGAAGTAGCAGAAGAACTGTGCCTGCCACTCTCCATATTGTACAACAAATCACTGGGAACAGGGGAACTTCCAGAAATTTGGAAAGCAGCTAACGTAGTCCCGATATACAAGGGGATAGACAGGAGGCACTGAACTACAGGCCAGTGTCCCGAACCTGCATAACATGCAAGCTGATGGAGAAGATTGTGCGAAGAAAGCTAGTAGAACATCTGGAGCGAAATAACTTTGTAACACAGCATCAACATGGGTTCAGGGATGGCGGGTCCTGCCTCACATGGTTACTTGAATTTTACGACCAGGCAAGAAAGAGAAGGATGGGCAGACTGCATATTTTTGGATTGTCAGAAAGCCTTTGAGACAGTACCACACAAGAGGCTAGTGAAAAAGCTGGAGATGCAGGCCGGTGTGAAAGGGAAGGTACTCCATTGGATAAAGGAGTACCTAAGCAACAGGAGACAATGAGTCAGTGTGAGGGGTGAGGTCTCAGATTGGCGAGACGTTACAATTGGGGTCCCGCAGGGGTCAGTCCTTGGACCTATACCGTTTCTGATATATGTAAATGATCTCCCAGAGGGTATAGAATCGTTTCTCTCAATGTTTGCTGATGATGCAAAAATTATAAGGAGGATTGAAACAGAGGATGATAGTAGGAGGCTACAAGCTGACCTAGAAATACTCAGTGAATGGTCCAACAAATGACTGTTGAAGTTCAACCCGAGTAAATGCAAAGTAATGGAACTAGGCAGTGGAAACAGGCCAGACACAGAATACAGAATAGGAGATGAAGTACTTAATGAAACGGGCAGAGAGAAAGATCTAGGAGTTGATATCACACCAAACCTGTCTCCTGAAGCCCACATAAAAAGAATAACGTCTGCGGCATATGCGAGGCTGGCTAACAATAGAAGAGCGTTCAGGAACCTGTGTAAGGAATCATTCAGAATCTTGTACACCACATATGTAAGATCAATCCTGGAGTATGCGGCCCCAGCATGGAGCCCGTACCTTGTCAAGCACAAGACGAAGCTGGAAAAAGTCCAAAGGTATGCCACTAGACTAGTCCCAGAACTGTGAGGCATGAGTTACGAGGAAAGGCTGCGGGAAATGCACCTTACGACCCTGAAGGACAAATGAGTAAGGGGATACATGACCACAACCTACAAAATCCTCAGAGGAATCAACCGGGTAAACAAGGATTAACTATTCAACACTGGTGGTATGCGAACAAGGGGACACAGGTGGAAACACCTGGTAGGTCTACCACTACCATCACCAGGTAGCACCACCACTACCATCACCTGGGAGCTTCACCACTACCATCACCTGGGAGCTTCACCACTACCATCACCAGGTAGCTACACCACTACCATCACCTAGGAGCTTCACCACTACCATCACCAGGAAGCAACACCACTACCATCACCTGGGAGCTTCACCACTACCATCACCAGGTAGCTACACCACTACCATCACCTGGGAGCTTCAGCACTACCATCACCAGGTAGCTACACCACTACCATCACCAGGTAGCTACACCACTACCATCACCAGGTAGCTACACCACTACCATCACCAGGTAGCTACACCACTACCATCACCAGGTAGCTACACCACTACCATCACCTGGTAGCTACACCACTACCATCACCTGGGAGCTTCACCACTACCATCACCAGGTAGCTCCACTACTACCATCACCAGGTAGCTACACCACTACCATCACCAGGTAGCTACACCACTACCATCACCTGGTAGCTACACCACTACCATCACCTGGTAGCTCCACCACTACCATCACCTGGTAGCTCCACCACTACCATCACCTGGTAGCTACACCACTACCATCACCTGGTAGCTTCACCACTACCATCACCAGGTAGCTCCACCACTACCATCACCTGGGAGCTTCACCACTACCATCACCAGGTAGCTCCACCACTACCATCACCTGGTAGCTACACCACTACCATCACCTGGGAGCTTCACCACTACCATCACCTGGGAGCTCCACCACTACCATCACCAGGTAGCTCCACCACTACCATCACCAGGTAGCTCCACAACTACCATCACCAGGTAGCTACACCACTACCATCACCAGATAGCTACACCACTACAATCACCAGGTAGCTACACCACTACCATCACCAGGTAGCTCCACCACTACAATCACCAGGGAGCTCCACCACTACAATCACCAGGTAGCTCCACCACTACAATCACCAGGTAGGTCCACCACTACAATCACCACGTAGCTACACCACTACATTTACCAGGTAGCTACACCACTACAATCACCAGGTAGCTACTCCACTACAATCACCTGGTAGCTGCCAGGTGCGTGTCGTATTTCTGCATGTTGTAACACATCTTATTTCCAAACATTAGCGATGAACATTACAGCAACAAATTATTAATATTCTGGTAAAAAACTAAATATTTTTCAGTAATAATAAAACATAAATAATGAGTATTGATAGAATCAACTCCTGCATGATGAAAATGTCGGTGGTGGTAGTGGCGGTGGTGTGTCGCGTGTTGTGGTACGTCTGGGGTGTGGTCCAGGACCACTTCCGTCTGCGCCTCCTCTAGCGGCAGTACGACTCCAGCTGGCGGGGACTGTTGAGTAACGTTCCCCTCTTGAAGGTGATCGTCCCTCCACGCCCCGGGACCATCACGACACCCTGGACCTGCTGGACCATGTCCAGTTGCTTCGTGACGGGCGTCCTCGAGATGGCCGTCTGGTGGGTCTTCATCAGGACCCTTAGTGTCCTTCTCTACCTGGACCCAGTTGAGTCCTCCATCAAGGAGACGGAGTCGACGGGGCCACCTCCAGTGACCCCACTCGTGACAACACCAGTGTCACACACTCTGCGCATAACACCGCAGCCCGTGACTCCCGTGACCCGGGACAGGCGTGTGAGGATAAGACCCAGGTCACGATCCAGGTCCCCCGTGACACAGACGTGGTGCTACAGGACACCACCTGTGGCATAATTGGTGGTGACCACCCCCGTGACCAGCACCGTGACCACACCCGTGAATACCCCAGTGACCACCCCCGTGACAAAACCAGTGTCACACACTCTGCGCATAACACCGCAGCCCGTGACTCCCGTGACCCGGGGCAGGCGTGTCAGGATACGACCCAGGTCACGACCCAGGTCACCCGTGACACAGACCTGGTGCTACAGGACACCACCTATGGCAAAATTGGTGCTGACCACCCCCGTGACCACCCCAGTGACCACACCGGTGACCACCCCTGTGACAACACCAGTGTCACACACTCTGCGCATAACACCGCAGCCCGTGACTCCCGTGACCAGGAGCAGGCGGGGCAGGATACGACCCAGGTCACGATCCAGGTCACCCTTGACACAGACGTGGTGCTACAGGACACCACCTATGGCAAAATTGGTGCTAACCACCCCCGTGACCACCCCAGTGACCACACCCGTGACCACCCCTGTGACAACACCAGTGTCACACACACTGCGCATAACACCGCAGCCCGTGACCCGGGGCAGGCGGGGCAGGATACGACCCAGGTCACGACCCAGGTCACCTGTGACACAGACTTGGTGCTACAGGACACCACCTCAGGCAAAATTGGTGGTGACAATCCCCGGGGCAACCCCCGTTACGACATCCGTGACCACACCTGTGACCACCCAAGTGAGAACACCAGTGTCACACACCCTGCGCATAACACCGCAGCCCGTGACTCCCGTGACCCGGAGCAGGCGTGTCAGGATACGACCCAGGTCACGATCCAGGTCACCCGTGACACAGACGTGGTGCTACAGGACACCACCTGTGGCATAATTGGTGGTGACCGCCCCCGAGAATACCCTAGTGACCACCCCCGTGACTACCCCTGTGACAACACCAGTGTCACACACACTGCGCATAACACCGCAGCCCGTGACCCGGGGCAGGCGGGGCAGGATACGACCCACGTCACCTGTGACACAGACTTGGTGCTACAGGACACCACCTCAGGCTAAATTGGTGGTGACAACCCCCGGGGCAACCCCCGTTTCGACACCCGTGACCACCCCCGTGACAACAACAGTGTCACACACTCTGCGCATAACACCGCAGCCCGTGACCCGGGGCAGGCGGGGCAGGTCACGACCACAGTGAACCACAGTTCGTGAACTGAGGAAGAACTTGGTGTAGGAACACCAGATTCCTACCTTAACACTTTGCCGTGGGAGGAACTAAAACTCTGCCGTGGGAGAAACTAGCACCTTGCCGTGGGAGGGACTACCACTTTGCCGTTGGAGGGACTAACACTGCCGTGGGGGACTAACACTTTGCCGTGGGGGGACTAACACAGCCGTGGTTTCGCGGGCCTCTCGCTCGCTCGGTTTCGCGGGCCTCTCGCTCGCTCGGTTTCGCGGGCCTCTCGCTCGCTCGGTTTCGCGGGCCTCTCGCTCGCTCAGTTTCGCGGGCCTCTCGCTCGCTCGGTTTCGCGGGACTCTCGCTCGCTCGGTTTCGCGGGCCTCTCGCTCGCTCGGTTTCGCGGGCCTCTCGCTCGCTCGGTTTCGCGGGCCTCTCGCTCGCTCGGTTTCGCGGGCCTCTCGCTCGCTCGGTTTCGCGGGCCTCTCGCTCGCTCGGTTTCGCGGGCCTCTCGCTCGCTCGGTTTCGCGGGCCTCTCGCTCGCTCGGTTTCGCGGGCCTCTCGCTCGCTCGGTTTCGCGGGCCTCTCGCTCGCTCGGTTTCGCGGGCCTCTCGCTCGCTCGGTTTCCGGGCCTCTCGCTCGCTCGGTTTCGCGGGCCTCTCGCTCGCTCGGTTTCGCGGGCCTCTCGCTCGCTCGGTTTCGCGGGCCTCTCGCTCGCTCGGTTTCGCGGGCCTCTCGCTCGCTCGGTTTCGCGGGCCTCTCGCTCGCTCGGTTTCGCGGGCCTCTCGCTCGCTCGGTTTCGCGGGCCTCTCGCTCGCTCGGTTTCGCGGGCCTCTCGCTCGCTCGGTTTGCGGGCCTCTCGCTCGCTCGGTTTCCGGGCCTCTCGCTCGCTCGGTTTCGCGGGCCTCTCGCTCGCTCGGTTTCGAGGGCCTCTCGCTCGCTCGGTTTCGCGGGCCTCTCGCTCGCTCGGTTTCGCGGGCCTCTCGCTCGCTCGGTTTCGCGGGCCTCTCGCTCGCTCGGTTTCGCGGGCCTCTCGCTCGCTCGGTTTCGGGCCTCTCGCTCGCTCGGTTTCGCGGGCCTCTCGCTCGCTCGGTTTCGCGGGCCTCTCGCTCGCTCGGTTTCGCGGGCCTCTCGCTCGCTCGGTTTTGAGGGCATACTGCTTGCGTGGTGTTAGTCACCCCCACGACAAAGTGTTAGTCCCCCAACGTCAAATTAAGCGTTAGTCCCCCAACAGCAAATTGTTTTTCCTCCCACGGCAAAGTGTTATTCCTTCCATGGCAGAGTGTTAGTTCCCCCCCCCCACCGGCAAAGTGTTAGTCCCTCCCACAGCAAAGTATTAGTCCGCCCTACGGCAAAGTGTTAGTCTCCCAACGGCTAAGTGTTATTTCCTCCCCCACACCGGGAAAATGTTACTCCGCCCCCCCCCCCCCCGGCCGGCAAAGTGTTAGTCCCTCCACGTCAAAGTGTTATTCCCCCCCCCTCATAGGCAAAGTGTTAGTCCCCCCACGGCAAAGTGTTATTTCCCCCCCCAACGGCAAAGTGTTCTTCTCCCCCCCCCCCTAATGGCAAAGTGTTAGGAGCGAGTGGCCAAGAGTATTCAACTAATTGTGCTTATGAGGGTTTGGCTCTTTCGGCTCGCTTCCCATCTGTCATATCAAATGATTTTTTTTTTGCCACAAACACACACACACACACACACACACACACACACACACACACACACACACACACACACACACACACAGTGGATTAGTGGGGATGGGTTAGTGACTGGTTGGGATGGAGAATCCCCAGGGGACAGGCTACCAGCCTGTCCCCTGGGGATTGGTGCTCCGTATCTGGGGCACCAAGAAGACAAGAGAGAATAGAGACGGAAAAATATGAATTGCATGAGATATTGAGATGTATTGGAGCAGGAATGGCAGAACACGAGGTGGATATCAGCCGGCGGGTTGGACCTTACAATTGTACCAAGAATAGACCTGTTCTGGTGCAATTCTCCAATGAGGAGGCTGTGGAGTACATAATGAGAAACAAGCATTTACTCAGAGGAAGTGAAACCCATTACAATGTGTTTATAGAGAGGTTTATGACGAAAGATGAGCAAATAGCCAACAAGAATAGGTGGCATGCACGACACCGAACTAGCCTCTCAGGTAGTCTCACCTCCCAGGTCACATCCCAGGTCACCTCCCAGGCCACCTCCCAGGTCGCATCCTCCCCAACTCAGCCTTCCTATACTTCCCCCCTGCCTCAGAACCCCAAAACCCCCCCTGCTTCATCCCCCCACCCCCCCCTGTCCCTTCCACATTTGTACCTCCACAACGATTCCCCTGCCCCTGCTACATCACACCTGTCAACGACCCCAGTGGGTCAAGCCATGCCCTCCCCATACCCACCTTCCCATCCCCCCTCCCCTACTACCCCTTCCTACTCCCCTGTCCCTTCTACCTCATTGCCTTCAATTCCATCTACTCCATCCCAGCTTCCACTGCACCCCTCTTACACTCACCCCCAAATCCCACCCAACCCTCACCCCTTCTATGCACCTCCAGCCCACATTAAACCCCCTCACCTTGTGACCCCCTAACACCTTCCCCCATCTCCCTCTTCCCCTCTTCTACCCCAAAACCCCCACCTATCCCCAATTCCCCCCCTAACTAATACACCCTCTCTTCCACTCCCAACACCCATGCTCCATTCTCCTCTCAGCCCTCTTCCCTCAATATCCCTCTCCCCCCCAACCTCTCAACCTCTATCTGACTCTCAGTCTCACTATTTCTCAACCCCCCTATGCTTTTCAGACCCCTAACTTTCAGACCCATTATGCTCTTCCTACCCCCCTAGATGCCCAGACCCCATTCGCCTACCAGGCACTCCCAGGCACCCCCCTAGCTCCCCCCCCCATTCCCCACTCGCCCCCCCCCCCCAGTTCCCCCCAGATCCCCGGTGAAAGGGGGAACTCTGACACCCGAGTTTCCAAGAAGAGTCTCAAGGTTTGGTACACCAATGCTGATGGGGTAGCCAATAAAGCAGATGAGATAAAAGAAAGAGTTAGTGAGGCAGACCCAGACATAGTGGCAATAGTAGAAACTAAAATAAATGGCATGATCTCGGATGCAATCTTTCCACAGGGGTACCAGGTGATAAGAAAAGAAAGGATACATAGACAGGGAGGAGGAGTGGCACTCCTAATAAAGCGGAAATGAAAGTTTGATGAGCTGGAAAATCCGGGTACCAATGAAAGCACGAGCTTCATACATGGAACTCTGACAGTGGATGGGAAGAAGATTGGAATCTTGATACTCTACAATCCCCCACCAAACAGTAGAAGGCCCAGGCAGGAGTACGAGGACAGCAACAAGACATGTATAGATGAACTGCAGAGGGCAGCAACTATAGTGCATAGAATGAGAGCGAAGCTGCTGGTCATGGGGGACCTAAATCACGGAGAGATAGATTGGGAAACGAGGAATCCCCATGGCGGGGAGGAGACCTGGGGAGCGAAGCTGGTAGACGTTATTGACAGGAATTTCCTAACACAGCATGTGAAGGAAGATACTAGGGAAAGAGGAGGGATACGCCCAGCCTATTAGATCTCATTTTCACCCAGAATGTAGAAGACATCGAGCAGTTGGAACATGAAATACCACTAGGAGCCAGTGACCATTGTGTCCTAGTTTTTGACTACATGATGGAGCTTAAAATTGTGACCAAAGGACAAGAGGTCCGGGAAAGGAGACTTGATTACAGAAAAGGGGACTACAGAAGGATAAGGGACTACCTGGGAGAAGTGCAGTGGGAGGAAGAACTTGGAGGACAAACAGTGCAAGGTATGATGAACCAAGTCATATTGAAATGCAAGGAGGCTGAAAAGAGATTTATTCCAACAATAAAGGAAAAAAGCAAGAGGGAATATAATAACTCATGGTTTAATAGACAGTGTCAGGAAGCAAAGGTGAGAAGCAGGAGGGAATGGAGGAAGTACAGAAGACAAAGGACAGAGGACAACAGGATTAGATGTAACAGAGCTAGGAATGATTACATTAACATAAGACGAGTGTCGGAAAGAAATTATGAGAATGATATTGCAGTCAAAGCGAAAAAGCAACCTAAATTATTACATAACCATATAAGAAGGAAGATGTCGGTAAATGACCAAGTGACAAGACTGAGGAAAACAGAAGGGGCATATACAGAAAGCGACAAGGAAATCTGCGAGGTACTGAATGCAAAATTCCATGGAGTGTTCACAACCGAGCCTGAGCAGCTCCCATTGTTAGAAGCGATTACCCTAGATGAAAGACTATCAGATATAGAGGTGACAGCAGAGGAGGTAATGAAACAGTTGACAACACTGGATGCAAATAAAGCTGTTGGACCAGACAAAGTATCACCGTGGATTCTTAAAGAGGCAGCGCAGGCTCTCAGCGTGCCTCTGGCAATGATCTTTAATGAGTAACTTATGTCGGGAGAATTGCCCAGTTGCTGGAAGGAGGCAAATGTCGTACCGATTTTCAAGAAAGGTGATAGGGAGGAGGCACTTAACTACAGACCCGTATCACTGACAAGCATCCCCTGCAAAATACTTGAAAGAATAATTAGGCTAAGACTTGTTGAGCACCTGGAAAGCATTGGGTTTGTAAACAAGCACCAACATGGGTTCTGGACAGGGAAATCATGCCTAACAAACCTTTCAGAATTCTATGATAAAGTAACAAGGATAAGGCAGGACAGAGAAGGCCTTTGTGTGTATATATATGTGTGTATATATATGTGTGATATATGTGTGTATATTTATATATGTGTGTGTATTTATATATGTGTGTGTATTTATATATGTGTGTGTATTTATATATGTGTGATATTTATATATGTGTGTATATTTATATATGTGTGTATATTTATATATGTGGGTATATTTATATATGTGGGTATATTTATATATGTGTGTATATTTATATATGTGTATATATTTATATATGTGTGTATATTTATATATGTGCACATATTTATATATATATATATATGTATATATGTATATATATATATGTATTATATATATGTATATATATAAGAGTTTGTGAGGGTACCACCTCTGGTGCTAATGTGGGGACCCATAGCCTCGGAGAAGAAAATAAAAAGTATTCAGAGGAGACCTTGTGGTTTCTCACTGAACACTAATATTATCTTCTCCTACCACCCCCATTCTTTTGTATGTACACATATATATTTACTTTATTTGAACTTTGTTACAAAAAAGGAGTTACATATGGGTTATAAAGATGGTTGTCATAGGTTGTCGAGTTCCTCCAGCTCCTCAGATGGCGGGCAGGAACCCTGGATGCAGTGCGCATTTCCCCTCTGTATCGCCACACTGAGGCGCTGGAAAAGAAAGCTAGCAGCTCTCGGTTCCCTTGTTGTTTCAATGAGCCTAGAACCAAGTTCCTTCAAAAAACTGGTAGCACTTTTACCCCAGGCGCCGAGTGTCTCAGAAGCAATGGGGACAAAATTGTAGTGGTGATCCAGTTCTCTATACTTACGGGATTTGGCTGCTTCCCTGTGGGTGGCAGCGCCACCTGGTTGTGCAACACTGAGGTTAATGTAGGTGTTAGCCAGGGTTGATACGCACGTGTAGTCCCATACCAACTGCTTGCCATTCTTCAAGGGGTTCACTGTGATACCATCCGGGCGACCAATAAGAGCATCAGAGTTACGGGGCGTTAGGTAACGGGGCTCTCTTTCAGCTGGGCATCCAGCTGTGGTGAGGCTCCTCTTGATGATGTCGTTAACTTCACTGTGCCTCGAGTGCCATCCCCTTGTGCTTTGGCAGAGTAGGCCATTGTGGCCGTACCTGTCAGCCACCACCTCGCCGCAAATACACCTATATCTGGTGTGGATTGGGGCAGCAAGGCGGAGGGCCACAGCAATTCGGAGGGCGTGTGGTGTGAGACGCGTACCAGTTGCCGACATTGGGGTTGCTAACAGGAAATCCCCTGCATGTGGTGCTGCTACTGCTATGGGGCGAGCAATGTCGTGTTGTGTTGTTGCAGCACCCAGGCACTCTGCAGCAACTTGGTCTACAATGGGACCATCCCAACTGGATTGCTTGTGGGCTTTTGGGGATGGTGGTTGAGGTGATTGGCCTGCACAAGAGGCCCACTCTGTGGCACAGCGTGTAAAAATATAAATATATATATATAAATATATAATATATATATATAATATATATATATATAATATATATATAATAATATATAATATATAATATATATATATAATGAGCAAAATATATATATATATATATATATATATATATTATATAATATATAATATATATATATATATATATAATGAGCAAAAAATATATATATATATATATATATATATATATATATATATATATATATATATATATATATATATATTATTAAATATGACCGAAAAAGTAAGATTAATAATTCTAACACGAATTTTCTCAATCTTTCGTACATTACGCTTCACTGTTGGAGGTAAATCAAAAATCACTTCTCCAAAATTCATTTTTATTTCTAGTCTGACGCGACACGGGCGCGTTTCGTAAAACTTATTACATTTTCAAAGACTTCACAAATACACAACTGATTAGAACTTACGTCTCTCTGATATTATATCTACATTTGAGTGAGGTGGGAAGGATGATGTGGCATTAACACAAGACAGAACAGGGGATATTAATAGGGTATTAAAAGTATCAACACAAGACAGAACAGAAACAATGGGTATTGAATAGAAGTGTTTGTAGAAAGCCTATTGGTCCATATTTCTTGATGCTTCTATATTGGAGCGGAGTCTTGAGGTGGGTAGAATATAGTTGTGCAATAATTGGCTGTTGATTGCTGGTGTTGACTTCTTGATGTGTAGTGCCTCGCAAACGTCAAGCCGCCTGCTATCGCTGTATCTATCGATGATTTCTGTGTTGTTTACTAGGATTTCTCTGGCGATGGTTTGGTTATGGGAAGAGATTATATGTTCCTTAATGGAGCCCTGTTGCTTATGCATCGTTAAACGCCTAGAAAGAGATGTTGTTGTCTTGCCTATATACTGGGTTTTTTGGAGCTTACAGTCCCCAAGTGGGCATTTGAAGGCATAGACGACGTTAGTCTCTTTTAAAGCGTTCTGTTTTGTGTCTGGAGAGTTTCTCATGAGTAGGCTGGCCGTTTTTCTGGTTTTATAGTAAATCGTCAGTTGTATCCTCTGATTTTTGTCTGTAGGGATAACGTTTCTATTAACAATATCTTTCAGGACCCTTTCCTCCGTTTTATGAGCTGTGGAAAAGAAGTTCCTGTAAAATAGTCTAATAGGGGGTATAGGTGTTGTGTTAGTTGTCTCTTCAGAGGTTGCATGGCTTTTCACTTTCCTTCTTATGATGTCTTCGATGAAACCATTGGAGAAGCCGTTATTGACTAGAACCTGCCTTACCCTACAGAGTTCTTCGTCGACTTGCTTCCATTCTGAGCTGTGGCTGAGAGCACGGTCGACGTATGCGTTAACAACACTCCTCTTGTACCTGTCGGGGCAGTCGCTGTTGGCATTTAGGCACATTCCTATGTTTGTTTCCTTAGTGTAGACTGCAGTGTGGAAACCTCCGCCCTTTTCCATGACTGTTACATCTAGAAAAGGCAGCTTCCCATCCTTTTCCGTCTCGTAAGTGAAACGCAGCACGGAACTCTGCTCAAATGCCTCCTTCAGCTCCTGCAAATGTCTGACATCAGGTACCTGTGTAAAAATGTCGTCAACATACCTGCAGTATATGGCCGGTTTCAAGTTCATGTCGACTAAGACTTTTTGCTCGATGGTACCCATGTAGAAGTTTGCAAACAGGACACCTAGGGGAGAACCCATGGCGACCCCATCTACTTGCTTATACATGTGCCCATCCGGGCTCAAGAAGGGTGCCTCTTTAGTACAAGCTTGGAGTAGTTTCCTCAGAATACTTTCTGGCATGTCAAGAGGAGTACAGGCTGGATCACGATACACTCTGTCGGCTATCATTCCGATTGTCTCGTCCACAGGTACGTTGGTAAACAGCGATTCTACGTCCAACGAGGCTCTTATCCCTGTGGCCCGTGTGCCCCGCAGTAAGTCCACAAATTCCTTTGGAGACTTCAGGCTGAAGGCGCAAGGAACATAAGGAGTCAGCAGGCCGTTGAGTCGCTTCGCCAGTCTGTACGTGGGTGTGGGTATCTGGCTAATAGGAATGCTATAGGAATGTGCCTAAATGCCAACAGCGACTGCCCCGACAGGTACAAGAGGAGTGTTGTTAACGCATACGTCGACCGTGCTCTCAGCCACAGCTCAGAATGGAAGCAAGTCGACGAAGAACTCTGTAGGGTAAGGCAGGTTCTAGTCAATAACGGCTTCTCCAATGGTTTCATCGAAGACATCATAAGAAGGAAAGTGAAAAGCCATGCAACCTCTGAAGAGACAACTAACACAACACCTATACCCCCTATTAGACTATTTTACAGGAACTTCTTTTCCACAGCTCATAAAACGGAGGAAAGGGTCCTGAAAGATATTGTTAATAGAAACGTTATCCCTACAGACAAAAATCAGAGGATACAACTGACGATTTACTATAAAACCAGAAAAACGGCCAGCCTACTCATGAGAAACTCTCCAGACACAAAACAGAACGCTTTAAAAGAGACTAACGTCGTCTATGCCTTCAAATGCCCACTTGGGGACTGTAAGCTCCAAAAAACCCAGTATATAGGCAAGACAACAACATCTCTTTCTAGGCGTTTAACGATGCATAAGCAACAGGGCTCCATTAAGGAACATATAATCTCTTCCCATAACCAAACCATCGCCAGAGAAATCCTAGTAAACAACACAGAAATCATCGATAGATACAGCGATAGCAGGCGGCTTGACGTTTGCGAGGCACTACACATCAAGAAGTCAACACCAGCAATCAACAGCCAATTATTGCACAACTATATTCTACCCACCTCAAGACTCCGCTCCAATATAGAAGCATCAAGAAATATGGACCAATAGGCTTTCTACAAACACTTCTATTCAATACCCATTGTTTCTGTTCTGTCTTGTGTTGATACTTTTAATACCCTATTAATATCCCCTGTTCTGTCTTGTGTTAATGCCACATCATCCTTCCCACCTCACTCAAATGTAGATATAATATCAGAGAGACGTAAGTTCTAATCAGTTGTGTATTTGTGAAGTCTTTGAAAATGTAATAAGTTTTACGAAACGCGCCCGTGTCGCGTCAGACTAGAAATAAAAATGAATTTTGGAGAAGTGATTTTTGATTTACCTCCAACAGTGAAGCGTAATGTACGAAAGATTGAGAAAATTCGTGTTAGAATTATTAATCTTACTTTTTCGGTCATATTTAATAATATATGTCTACAGGAAAGACTGCTACCAAAATATACTAATATATATATATATATATATATATATATATATATATATATATATATATATATATATATATATATATATATATATATATATATATATATATATATATATATATATATATATATATATATATATATATATATATATATATATATA
The DNA here is from genome assembly GCF_040958095.1 of Procambarus clarkii. Lineage (NCBI taxonomy): Eukaryota > Metazoa > Arthropoda > Malacostraca > Decapoda > Cambaridae > Procambarus > Procambarus clarkii. Next base: position 17,997,339 of record NC_091203.1, on the reverse strand, counting down.
TATATATATATATATATATATATATATTGCTCATCTTTCGTCATAAACCTCTCTATAAACACATTGTAATGGGTTTCACTTCCTCTGAGTAAATGCTTGTTTCTCATTATGTACTCAACAGCCTCCTCATTGGAGAATTGCACCAGAACAGGTCTATTCTTGGTACAATTGTAAGGTCCAACCCGCCGGCTGATATCCACCTCGTGTTCTGCCATTCCTGCTCCAATACATCTCAATATCTCATGCAATTCATATTTTTCCGTCTCTATTCTCTCTTGTCTTCTTGGTGCCCCAGATACGGGGCACCAATCCCCAGGGGACAGGCTGGTAGCCTGTCCCCTGGGGATTCTCCATCCCAACCGCAGTCACTAACCCATCCCCCACTAATCCACTGTGTGTGTGTGTGTTTGTGTGTGTGTGTGTGTTTTGTGGCAAAAAAAAAAAATCATTTGATATGACAGATGGGAAGCGAGCCGAAAGAGCCAAACCCTCGTAAGCACAATTAGTTGAATACTCTCGGCCACTCGCTCCTAACACTTTGCCGTTAGGGGGGGGGAGAATAACACTTTGCCGTTGGGGGGACAATAACACTTTGCCGTGGGGGGGGGGGGAAATAACACTTTGCCGTGGGGGGACTAACACTTTGCCTGTGGGGGGGAGGGGGGTGAATAACACTTTGACGTGGAGCGACTAACACTTTGCCGGCCGGGGGGGGAACTAACACTCTGCCGTGGAAGGACTAACACATTGCCGTGGGAGGAAAAACACTTTGCTGTTGTGGGACTAACGCTTAATTTGACGTGGGGGGACTAACACTTTGTCGTGGGGGTGACTAACACCACGCAAGCAGTATGCCCTCAAAACCGAGCAAGGGAGAAGCCCGTGAAACCGAGCGAGCGAGAGGCCCGCGAAACCGAGCGAGCGAGAGGCCCGCGAAACCGAGCGAGCGAGAGGCCCGCGAAACCGAGCGAGCGAGAGGCCCGCGAAACCGAGCGAGCGAGAGGCCCGCGAAACCGAGCGAGCGAGAGGCCCGCAAAACCGAGCGAGCGAGAGGCCCGCGAAACCGAGCGAGCGAGAGGCCCGCGAAACCGAGCGAGCGAGAGGCCCGCGAAACCGAGCGAGCGAGAGGCCCGCGAAACCGAGCGAGCGAGAGGCCCGCGAAACCGAGCGAGCGAATGGCCCGCGAAACCGAGCGAGCGAGAGGCCCGCGAAACCGAGCGAACCAGAGGCCCGCGAAACCGAGCGAGCGAGAGGCCCGCGAAACCGAGCGAGCGAGAGGCCCGCGAAACCGAGCGAGCGAGAGGCCCGCGAAACCGAGCGAGCGAGAGGCCCGCGAAACCGAGCGAGCGAGAGGCCCGCGAAACCGAGCTAGCGAGAGGCCCGCGAAACCGAGCGAGCGAGAGGCCCGCGAAACCACGGCCGTGTTAGTCCCCCCACGGCAAAGTGTTAGTCCCCCATGGCAGTGTTAGTCCCTCCCACGGCAAAGTGGTAGTCCCTCCCACGGCAAGGTGCTAGTTTCTCCCACGGCAAAGTTTTAGTCCCTCCCACGGCAAAGTGTTAAGGTAGGAATCTGGTGTTCCTACACCAGGTTCTTCCTCAGTTCACGAACTGTGGTTCACTGTGGTCGTGACCTGCCCCGCCTGCCCCGGGTCACGGGCTGCGGTGTTATGCACAGAGTGTGTGACACTGTTGTTGTCACAGGGGTGGTCACGGGTGTCGAAACGGGGGTTGCCCCGGGGGATGTCACCACCAATTTAGCCTGAGGTGGTGTCCTGTAGCACCAAGTCTGTGTCACAGGTGACCTGGGTCGTGACCTGGGTCGTATCCTGCCCCGCCTGCCCCTGGTCACGGGAGTCCCGGGCTGCGGTGTTATGCGCAGAGTGTGTGACACTGGTGTTGTCACAAGGGTAGTCACGGGGGTGGT